>NC_068430.1:23748193-24048193 GCF_023373465.1 Oncorhynchus keta | reverse complement strand
TGATAACACAATAACACAGTGATAATAACACAATAACACAGTGATAATAACAGAAATAATAACAGTGATAATAACACAATAACACAGTGATAATAACACAATGATAATAACACAGTGATAATAACACAATAACACAGTGATAATAACACAGTGATAATAATAACACAATAACAGTGATAATAACACAATAACAGTGATAATAAAACAGTAGCTCACCCTGTACTATTAAAAACAATGAAAGTGCAGTTCTTACTTTAAAAGGGCAGAGCGGGTCCTCTCGACAAAGCCTGGCCACTCTCTTGTTAGTGTGGAGGAAGTAGGGGATATGGTGCTGTGGCAGCGCGAGGCTGCTGTAGTGGAGTGGTGGTTTGTGGCTGGTGTTCTCAGCCTCCTCGGCAGCTACCACAGTGTAAGTACAGACCATGACCAGTGCTACCAACAGCAGCATAGTCAGTCCCACAGAAACACATGGGAGAGTCGCCTTGGCTTACCTCACAGCACAACCCAAACTCTGTGGAAAGAGAGGGAAAAAAAGAGAGACAGAAGGAGATGGGGAAAGAAAGTGCAATAGAGGCAGATACACTGTAATCTAGGATAGAGACATATACTGCAGTTTACAAGCGTGTGGGTATAGACCATAGTGTTGGAACCTGCCGAGGCGGATCTGAACTCCATATAGGAGAGGTCCTAGTGAAGGAAACATTAGTGACCCTTTTCCTACCATTGTTTGAGAAAACAAGTGCGGGACCTGTATGACATGTGACCCATGAGAACACAGCTACCAAAAAAGGTCAGACGAGAAGAATATCCACATAACATCATCATATTACATTCCCATGCTTCTGTGCTTGTCCTGGGGGGATTTAAAAAAAAATAATGGTGGAAAATGTGTTTGTTGATGCATATGCTGACACAACCAGACTGCTGAGCAAAGCAAAACGTTAAATACAGTATACCGTTGCCTAGTCTGCTTTATACACCCGCTGAGAGACTTTTTATTTTATTGGTGGAACAATGAGCCAAATGTCTGAGATGCTTTTGAGTCCGTGGGAAAATGCCATAAGGCTTCAAAACATAAAGATGCTCATGTTGTTAGTGGGCTATATGTAAGTTCAGAGTCTTGAATAATAACACCAACAAGCTATATGTGGGATAACATAACTACGACATCCGTTTCTGTTGTAAAATGTTGCTCCTTGAAGCTATTAAGTTAGCCGTCTAGACTTCTCTTAGGGAGTGTCGCTGGCGGTCTATTGTACCTAAGTAATACATTGCGCATCCAGAACACAATCGTTTTGTTGAATGCTACAATGTAAACCACATCATAAACTATACGGCGCAGTGACACATTGTATCCGATTTTAACTAGTTATCCAGCTACAATATAATTATCTGTAGCTTACAGGAAGGGAACGACTAACTCCGCTCGTTAACAAGTTGCACCGATATTATTAATACACTCACTTTGCAAAACGCCCCTAAAATGTCTGGACTAGAATATTTATTTGCATTGCTGGACAAGGACAAATCATCATCACTGTGCTCCCGCTACGCAGACATCGACAGCTTGCAACATTCTTGGTGGCACCGCTTTTGCTGGTACACCGTACAATTGACTGCAATCCGAGTAAAAAGGGTGACAGCGAAAGTATAGAACCAGCAAACTTCGGAAAACTACTTATCGGAAATAGAAACATTATGTGGTCGATGGGTAGATTAAACTACACATGAAACCTGGCGCTTACCTTCTGCAAACAAAAATGTATGCTCCGGGTCGCCATAACACCGGAAACCTTACACCGGCATGCAGTATATTATTAGTCACAAGGTGGAGTTGTAGGATGTAGTTCAGACTTGCAGAAGTGCAACTGTTTTTGCCTAACAATTCTGCAACAATACATTTTAAAAAATCACATCAAGAATAAATCCCCACCCCAATAAATGTTTATTTACAGACTCTACATTTTAGACCCGAGAATCTTGTAATCAACAGTGTTTCTAACTTCATGTCTATGCCCCATGTGTGATTTGTGAAGAAACCTGTAAACTATTGACTACATACCACTGTGCAATATTCTTTCTTTTTGATACATTTGTTATAACAGTTAATTGTTTGAATTTGGACAGAAACCCAGCAAGGGAAAGACCAAACATTTTAGAGTAAACATCAATCTTATACCATTATCTATGTTAACATGAGATTAAATAGCTTTCTTTTTAAATTAAAGAAAATGCCTCAGATATCTGCAGATTACCCTTGCCTTAACACAGCATAACTTTCAATTCTACAGATTTCCTAGTCCACTGATACACACCAAGGGCAAGGTTTGGTTGTCTACACGTGACAACCTCTGAAGCAAATGCAAACAAGCAATATATAAAATCTTTACTCTTTCTGTTCTTTCATCCTAAAGTAAGATGTACAGTTTTCAGAAACATACACACTGATGACAATTAGGATGCTGGGGTCAAGGGGATTGAGACTGTCAATATAACTTGATAGTCCATTCTGAATCATCCCACTACACAGAAAGTGAAAAAGGAAGCCAGTTGATCACAATAAAGGACAATGACATCTAAAACAATCTGTTTAACAGGCTGTTGGGTTATGAATCGATGCAAAGGAACTAGTAAATGATGAATGTAGAATATTAATTGTGACTATCCTTCATATCTGTACATGTTAAGATATTGATTTGTTACCCATCATTTCCCACTTAAATAGTTTGATTCTAATTGTTAAAATAATATGACAGATTTTCAAATGTCCCTTCCTTTAGAGACAGTGATGGAAAACCTAAAGAAAACAATAACTGTTCTGTAATCAGAAATAAAAAGGTGCATTAACTCTTATTTTCCCATCCTTTACAGTAAATGCACTTCTACAAAAAACGGTTTATTGTATCTGTGTATGGTCTGGATGTTAGATGGAACAGTCTACTTCTGGTTCTTGAGCAGTTCGTCAATCTGGGTTTTGAACATGTTCTTGACGTCCTCCAGGTCGAGTCTCAGCTCCTCTGCCTCCTCAGCCTTCTCTCCATACATCTGGAGGATGGTGTTGTGTCTCTGCTCCAGCTCCTACAATAGTCAGTCGCACAACACAGGCTCAGAGGACAACACTAGATCTATATAGTCACAAAAGGGTTTACTAATGGACTTTACCTTTCCTTTATCTGTGCCTAGATGGTCACACATCTCTGCCCAGTAACTCATCTTGTGAGATGTCAGTTTTCACATAACATCTTGGTTTTTAATTAAAGAATCACAACAAGGATTGACCCTAATATGATTACAATGGCTTAGTGGCACTTGTATTTCACTGGCTTTAGTGGCACTTGTGTGAACTGATCCTCTCCTCACCTGAAGTTGCACTTTCAGTGTGGGGATCTCCTTCACACTGTCCTCCATCTCCTCATTCTGATTGGTCAATCTGACCATCTCCTCCGCCATGGACGAGCGAGTCCTCTCCAGACTAGCGATCTCCAGCTAAGGGAGAAAGAGATGAGAGAGGGAGGGAGACGAGAAGCAAGAGGTAATATCCTGGCAAGCATTGTTTTTCAACAACAGTATATTTGTAAATCACTTCATTGAAAACCAGAAGGCATTTAAAGAAATGCATGTAGGACACTTCCAACGGCAGTCCTCAAAGCAAGGTGTCAGACAGGCAGCTGGTACCTGTAGCTGTGCTATCTCTCCCTCTCGGAGTTTGAGCTGGGATTGCAGGTTCTCTATGACGCTGGAGCCTCCACTGAGCCGAGCCGCCTCATACAGGTTGGTCCCACTCATAGACATCGTCATCGTCCCCAATGAGTGACCCAGAGAGTCCTCCTGACGAAATTCAAAACAGGTCTGTCTTGTTAACCATCCAACCGCAAACAAACCAAATATGCAAACTAGTTAGGATTTGGCCCTTTGTCATATGTTCCCTATTCATCTGACTTAGCTGCATGTAATAAACAAAAAAAAACAGAACTTTCTAGGTCACCATCCCAAATACAGGGCTAGAAATGGAAGTCTGGCTGGGTACGAAAGCGTAAAAGGTGTGCCTGTGGCAAGTACCTGGGAGAAGGAGGAGTGCAGGCCGGCGTGGTCTACCCCACTGATGGAGCTGGAACGGGACAGGGAGGGGGTGGATGAGGCTGGGGGCTCACCCACAGAGTGAACCAATACCTTCCGCTCCTAATGACAGAGAAACATCATATACATCAGGCCAGTCTCACTCCACACAGATTGATTTAAGAACAGACACACACGGCCGGTCATTGATATAGAACTTCCATTGATAAATAGATCTACCTTTTCCTTCAGGGCCTCTTGTGCTAGGTAGCATTTCTTCTTCTCTTGCTCCACCTTCATTTTCTCCATCTCCAGCTGATTGGTCAGGAGGAGCTGGCAGGAGGAACAGAGAAGGTTACAGATGTGTAAGAAGTGTTGTTCCATTACTGCAGGGTAATTGTGAGTACGGCAGGGGATGGAACATACCTTCTCCTTCTTGGCCTCCTCCTGTGTTCGAGTGTGCTCTCCCCTCAGATTCTCCAGCTCCACATGCTCCCTACACCATAAGGATGACAGGAAATGGCCATTAATGGAAAGGCTCCAAAGCTTTGTAATGGATAGCTGCTAGGTCCAACTTAAGGAAAGGCAACTGACTACTATGCAACAGTTATAGTCTCACAAAACCTATGAAAAAAGCCCCCCAGTACCTGCTGCTGTCATCCTCCAGTTTCTCCCGCCTGGTCTTCTCTGCGTCCAGCTGACCGTGGAGACGCCCTTTCTCTTGTCGAAGCAGGGAATTCTGGGACTCCAGTGAGGCCAGCTGGGCCTTAATAGCCATCAGCTCCTCAGTTGCTGCACGCTCCTTTTCCACGGCAACAGCCAGCTGGGCCTGTGCTTCCACTGTTGAGTTAAAGGGTGGGAGGTTAAAGGAATTACATATAAAACATATATTTATTTTTTAAAATAGGAACAATCGGTTGTCCAGAGGAGACTCTTAAAAATCTTGTTACAAACTAGAGTAACTTTTGAGATTAACCTAGTCGATCTGAGATGCTCTTCTCCAGTTTCTCCCATGATGCCGTCTGGCCCCCCAGCGAGGCCTGCAGGTTCTCGATCTGTCTGAGCAGTGGCCGCGTTGCAGAGGTAACACTCTGACTCAGCTCTTGGTTCCTGGTCTCCGCCCCCTGCAGTCTCTATGGAGACAACCAGCAAACACATCAGTGTGTGACCTTTGACCCCTAACACAAGCACAGCTTCCCCTTACAGACAACTCCAAAGAAGTCATGAGTGTCTCTTACCTGCTGCACGTCACTGATCTCCTCCCTCAGGTAGTCTTCTTTCCTGGCCTGCTGCTGTTCAGCCCTCTGCAGAGCCAGCCGCAGATCAGCCACCTGGTTGACCAGAGCATCCTGCTGCATGCGGGCCTCCTCCTGGGCCTTCACCAGGGCCAGAGCCAGCTCCTCCTTGGCCTGGGTCTCCCTGCTCAAAGCAGCCTCCTGGGCCTCGCTGGCATGGCTTGCCTTGGCTTTGTGCAGTGTAGCCAGTTCCCTGAGATCACAGACACACATTTACATTTTAGTCATTTAGCAGACGCTCTTATCAACAGTGACTTAAAGGAGCGATTCGGGTGACTTGCTAATCGACAGATTTTTCACTAGTGCGCTCGGGGATTCGAACCAATGACCTTTCAATTACTGGCCCAACGCTCTTAACTTCTGGCTACCTTCCGCCACATTACACTGACTTGGATATACTGTATGAGTTGGTGCTTCTGTGACCGTCTTTACCCGGCAGAACGTTATGTATTTGTGGCTTTTCAAAATGACAAGCACATTGCACGTCTGAAGCAGGAGTAAGAAAAGTAGGGTGGAGTGAGTTATTATTTCACCAGTGCGAGTTATACTAGTGGAGTGGAGTACAGAATGTATCCTCACTTGTAGGAGTTGTCGAGGGCAGCCTGCAGGCTCCTGTTGTTTTCCAGGAGCTCCTCTGAGTCACTCTGGAGTTTGGTCATGTCCTTCTCCTGGCGCTCCACCACCACGTTCAGCTTCTTAATGTTGTCCCTGTGCTGCTTCTCCACTTCCTCCTTCTCATCCAGAACCTTCAGAAACATATACAGCCAGGCAGGGTTAAATACCAAATGGGCTTTCAGGATCAGGATACACTTCTGATGACTACTGAAGTAATGTGATTGTTCAATAAAATCCTTAAAATTAAAAATATATACACTACCGTTCAAAAGGTTGGGGTCACTTAGAAATGTCCTTGTTTTTGAAAGAAAAGCACATTTTGATGTCCATTAACATAACATCAAATTGACCAGAAATACAGTGTAAACATTGCTCATGTTGTAAACAGACGCCTCACAAGTCCTCAAATGGCAGCTTCATTAAGTAGTACCTGCAAAACACCAGTCTCAACATCAACAGTGAAGAGGCGACTCCGGGATGCTGGCCTTCTAGGCAGAGTTCCTCTGTCCAGTGTGTGTTCTTTTGCCCATCTAATCTTCTCTTTTTATTGTCCAGTCTGGGATGTGGCTTTTTCTTTGACACTCTGCCTAGAAGGCCAGCATCCCGGAGTCACCTCTTCACTGTTGACGTTGAGACTGGTGTTTTGCGGGTATTATTTAATGAAGCTGTCAGTTGAGGACTTGTGAGGCGTCTGTTTCTCAAACTAGACACTCATGTACATATTCTCTTGCTCAGTTGAGCACCGGGTCCTCCCACTCCTCTTTCTATTCTGGTTAGAGTCCGTTTGCGCTGTTCTGTGAAGGGAGTAGTACGAGATCTTCAGTTTCTTGGCAATTCCAATCACATGGAATAGTCTTCATTTCTCAGAACAAGAATAGACTGATGAGTTTCAGACAAAAGATATTTGTTTCTGGCCATTTTGAGCCTGTAATTAAACCCACAAATGCTGATGCTCCAGGAACTCAACAAGTCTAAAGAAGGCCTGTTTTATTGCCTCTTTAAATCAGAACAACAGTTTTCAGCTGCGCTACCATAATTGCATAAGGGTTTTCTAATGATCATTTAGCCTTTTAAAATTATAAACTTGGATTAGCTAACACAACATGTCATTGGAACACAGGAGTGATGGTTGCTGATAACAGGCCTATGTAGATATTCTATACAAAAAATCTGCCGTTTCCAGCTATAGACATTTACAACATTAACAATGTCTACACTGTATTTCTGATCAATTTGATGTTATTTTAAAATGGCCAAAAATGTGCTTTTCTTCCAAAAACAAGGACATTTCTAAGTGACCCCAAACTTTTCAACAGTAGTGTATATTTCCACTGACCTGCTGTAGGTGTTTGAGCTCTTCCTCCTGATCTTTCAGCATCTTGTTCTGTTTGGTGATTTTGGTCTCGCTCTCCTTCTCCTTCACACGCAGCTTCTTGATGATGTTGGAGTGCTGCAGCTGCTGCTTGGACAGCTTCTCACCCTCCTCCAGCAGTTCGCGGATCTGCTCCTCCTTCTCTCTGATGATCTCCATAGTCTCGTTGGAGTTCAGTCTGGTGGACAGCTCTTCCCTCATCCCCTTTATCCCCTCCGGAGGAAACATAACAGTAAAATAGGCTGGAGAGGCTTTGTGCATAATGTGACTATCATGGTCACTAATTTTCAGTTATTTGACTCAATGATCTTAAATCAATTCTTATGGGGGTAGAGTAACCAGGGACAGTAATACCTGACACAGACAGAGATATCGGTTTGTGTTTTACCTTCTTGGCAATATCCCTTTCCTTGCACGCTAGCTGGGCTTTCCTCTCTGTGTCTGCAATGCGCTGGGTGAACTCCTCCTTCAGAGACTGCACACTGGAACTCTCCTCCTTAAGACCTATCACCTCACTGCAACACACAGAGACTTCTCAGTCTCTTAAAGGACCATCCTTATCTATCGACTATACTTCACCATAGACACAACCAAGAGGACAAATTGGCCGACAAACGATTTGCTATTTACTTTACCATTCATGTATAGATGGGTTAGCTGTTTAGAAACAAAACTGACACATGCGAAACTATGGGGCAAAACAGACATGGTTGGCTTAGATTGTTGAACACATGTAACCTATATTTCATCTCCAAATGTTAATTGAAAACAAATACATTTGCACAATTAGCACTAGTCTCTCACATACATTATTAATGTTGTTGGTTAGTTTGCTAGTACATTTTGGCCATATTAGCATTGACATGAAAATCAGTTAAAATAAGACAAGATAAAAACTAGCTGAAAAAAGACACCTGCGATTCCCCACATGACAGATTCTTGTCATTATTGCTAGCTATCTGACCGTTCAGAATCATAACAAAGCACAGCTTCAGGCTTTGTGCATCATTTTTGTGACTTTGTCAGCCAACCCGTCTATAGAGCATGCTGAGTGTACAAAGCATTAGGAACACCTACTTTTTCCATGACAAAGACTGACCAGGTGAAAGCTATGATCCCTTATTGATGTCAGTTGTTAAATCCACTTCAATCAGTGTAGATGAAGAGGAGACAAGTTAAATAAGGATTTTTAAGCCTTGAGACAATTGAGACATGGATTGTGTATGTGTGCCATTCAGAGGGTGAATTGGCAAGACAAAATATTTAAGTGCCCTTGAACAGGGTATGGTAGCAGGTGACAGTCACAACGGTTTGAGTGTGTCAAGAACTGCAACGCTGCTGGGTTTTTCACGCTCAATAGTTTCCTGTGTGTATCAACAACGGTCCACCACCCAAAGGACGTCCAGCCAACATAACACAGCTGTGGGAAGCATTAGAGTCAACATGGGCCAGCATCCCTGTGGAACGCTTGACACCTTATTGAGTCCATGCCCCCCCACGAGGCTGTTCTGAGGGCAAAAGGGTGTGTAACTTAATATTAGGAAAGTGTTCCTAAGGTTTTGTAAACTCAGTGTATTTCCAAAGGTGTGTTTGGAGAATGCTTCTTTCTGCTCTTACAATGCATTTAAGAAATGGGTTTTAAACATTGTCGGGATCTTTACACTCACTCTTTAAGGTTGTCACACTCCTCCTCCAGCCTGGCTTTGTCTTTGCTGACTGACAGCAGCTGTAACTCCCTCTTCTCAAGGCGGCTTGACAGCTCATCAATTACCTACAAAGAAATGATTTTCCACAAACCACCGCATTGAAAACACTGATAAGGCACCTTAATAAATGATTAGTACTTAAATCATGTCTCACAGTCTCCATCAAATAGGTTGTTCAAATTGAGGTGCACATTGTTTAATTCATGATGGTTTGGGAGAATGCATCTTATCCACAGTGACTATTTACTTTGGCATGTGAACAGGATTGTCCAACCGGGTGTTTTACTATTCTGCTCTCCAGGCGTTGGTACTTAAAAAAGGGGACACACCAACTCATGCACACACAAGCAGTTCATTAAAAAGTGTTGTTACAAGTCACAAAGGTCATGTTCTGAACAGGTGTGTTACCTTTTGAAGCTCCAGAATCTGACATGTTGACACCCCTCTTTTCTCTTCCGTTATTGGTGGGGGCAACTGTTCCTCATGGTCAGGGGTGGGACCTGACAGCGTGACGTCCGCCTCTGATTCCTGTTCTATTAGGTCCTCAGGCTGCTCGCTGTTAACAGGTGTGGCACTGCGACCACTCTCCTCCATCTCATTCTCATCCAGAGACTGATCCTTCATTGTTTCTGTTAGCCCCTCTTCATCTTCTTCCTCCTCCTGCTGCTGCTGCTTCTCCTCCTCCTCTTCTTCTTCCCGTTCCTGTGCAGTGGTTGCCACTCTGACAGGCGGAGAAGGCGTGGGCCCTGCGGTGACAGATGCCAGTGTCCGGCTCCCTGGGATCTCATCATCAGAATTGACTTCGCTGACACTGCGGCTGTCCAGGGACTGCATGCTGAACGAGTCGATGCGCTCAAAGGCATCTGAGGAGGATCCACAGCTCTCAGTCAGCTTGGGGTAGTCCTCCAAGCGGGGGAAGTCCCCACAGGCAGAGGCTGAGAGAAGCTGGAAGGAGCCCTGCATCAGGTGCAGGCCTGCTTTGGCCTCTGCTATCTCCTGCCTGGAACTGGCTGAACTCTCACTCTGTACACTCTCATGGTCCAAAACCTCAATATCACTGGTGGTGGAGGTGCCTGAGGAGAAGGCGCTGACAGGAGGGGAGGGGGTGTTGCTCTGTCTGTCCTCTGATTTAGGGGAGGGTGTGTCACTCTGCCTGTCCCCCGCTTTGGAGTCTTTGGCCTCCAATAAGATTTCCCTAGGGGGTGTGGGAGGAGATGGATTGAAGGGGGGCTCTAGTTCAGTGTTGACAGTGGGTTCAGAGATGTGATCATCATAATCATGTTGGGTTTCTGAGGGAGTAAATGGTTGTTCGGTTCGTGCATCCTCAGAAACAGCAGTTGTATCATCCACAGTTGATTCTATCCAGCTCTCACTGATTAGTGGACTGTCAGTGTCATCAGGAGAATCACCCTGAGCCAGGACTGGAGGCTCTGGTGTCTGAACGAGAACAATTTCAGAGGAAGACCATAAACTTGAGGACTCAGTCAGGACAGCCTGGTTCTCAGTAGCTTCCTGGTCTTCCAGTCTGTTGGTCTCTGTCAGGCCTGTCTTGTGAGGGTCCATGTCATCCTTGTCCTCCTCATCCTTCTCCTGTGGTCGCCTGTGGGACTTGGTGGGCGGCACAGAGACGACCTGAGTGTCCATGACACCCTGGAGCTCTCCTGAGGGCAGAAAAGCACTGAAGAAGTTCTCTGTTTCATCCACAACCATGCGGGTGACAGGGGTCGTGATGGCCTCAGATGATGGGGGGAGAGTCGTGGTGCATTCCTCCGGGGGAGAGTCCCATTGTGTCATCCCCCATCCACCACTCAATGGAGTCTTCCCTGGTAGATCTAACGTGGAAACCCTTGTTGGTTAATGTCGAGAAGATAAGGTCATATAAACTCCAAAGCATATCACATATTAGCTGTATTGGGTAGGGTACATTATACACCTCGTTATGACTACCTTCCTTATCAATATGACTAGTGTCTTGCTTCCATTGGTAATCACATCAATTCATAAATAATGTTCAAACGAAAAAGGTTGTATAATGTTGACCCCAAAACAACAGCACACTGACATGCTAAGCTAGCTAGTTAGGTAACGTTATTTTACCTACCGTCATAAGGCATTACCACTGTGTCACCCCATTCGTCTTCTTTAATGTCCAGTACTCGGTCGATGGACTTCTGAGCTGTTGTCAAAGCTTGTTTGGCAAAGCTTGACAGTTGGGTAGAACTGAACCAACTCATAGCGGTCTATTGCTAGCTAGCTAACGTTAGTGACCAGGTTAGCTAGCTAGGAGTATGCACTTTCAAATTAGGTTAGCTAACAATATAGTTGACTTATGACAATCTCGATCTAGTATAGCTAAGTTATGTTTCTCCAAAAAAGGAAATGCTAAGCAGCGAGTTGTCTAACTTGGCTACCTAGCTAACGTTAGCTGGTTAGGCAACTAATGTTAGCTAGCTAACAACAATCAGGCAAACCTTTCATCGATCCACGTCAAAGAATACTCCATAGAGAAAGCTCGGTAATCCATAAAGTGCAATGAAACACCTTGCCTCAATCATGACATGTTTAAATGTTATGCTGCTTCATGAACCGTCTTTCGCCTGCACCGTCGATTTGTTTTGGTATTTTTGGCGACTGGCTAGCTGAGCTAGGTACTTCCTGTCCACGTAGCTGCAACCACCCACATGTGACATCATGATACAGTCTGACGAAGTGGAGGCTCCTGTCTGAAAGGCCCACACGCGTTTCTCGAAGGAAGAATGATTACTGCGTAACTCTGTTGACATTAACCAAACTGGAACTGTGAGTACTACCAAGAGTACAGTTAATGTAATGCCACGAATAAATGTACCGTTCGAACTACAACTGATGAACGCTTGCCAACTAAAAAAGGAAGTAAAATAGATTTGTTATACTGTTAACCACCGCTACCTCAGCTGAGGGTAGTTTTCCGTCGGATTAATCCTTTCAAGGTTCACTGTTTGTTTTATTCTTCACATTACAACTTGTGTTAACAAATTTGTGTTCTTTCTTTTTTTAATGCAGGAGTTCGTTTTCAATTCACTCAATATCGTTAGTCTGAATGCTAGGGGTTTGAGAAATCGTACAAAAAGGAACGTTTTATTTTTATATTGTAAACGCAGTAACGCAGAGTTTGTCCTTCAGGAAACTCATTCGGGTGAAAATTATTTGACATTTTGCAAATCACAACGGGGAGATATTTCCTATTTCAGTCATGGATCAAATCATTCTGCCGGTGTTTTGACACTTATTCACAAGTTTAAAGGTGACGTTCTACATTTACATTTAAGTCATTTAGCAGGCGCTCTTATCCAGAGCGACTTACAAATTGGTGCATTCACCTTATGACATCCAGTGGAACAGCCACTTTACAATAGTGCATCTAAATATTTTAAGGGGGGTGAGAAGGATTACTTTATCCTATCCTAGGTATTCCTTAAAGAGGTGGGGTTTCAGGTGTCTCCGGAAGGTGGTGATTGACTCCGCTGTCCTGGCGTCGTGAGGGAGTTTGTTCCACCATTGGGGGGCCAGAGCAGCGAACAGTTTTGACTGGGCTGAGCAGGAACTGTACTTCCTCAGTGGTAGGGAGGCGAGCAGGCCAGAGGTGGATGAACGCAGTGCCCTTGTTTGGGTGCCCTTGTTTGTGTTCCCCTCACAGCTCCGTAGGCAAGCACCATGGTCTTGTAGCGGATGCAAGCTTCAACTGGAAGTCAGTGGAGAGAGCGGAGGAGCGGGGTGACGTGAGAGAACTTGGGAAGGTTGAACACCAGACGGGCTGCGGCGTTCTGGATGAGTTGTAGGGGTTTAATGGCACAGGCAGGGAGCCCAGCCAACAAATCCACATCTTCACAAGATGGGAGTTGTGTGGTAGTAACTGTTCAACTTGACAATGCTTTTTTCATCATCTGTAATGTGTACGGACATAACTCACGTGCTCCAAATAAGACCATTTTTACCCAACTTAACAGGAAAGTACAGGATTTAAGTAACAAATACTCAGTATTTTCTAATTATTTTAGGGGATTTTAATGAAGCCCTCAAAATAGCAATATTATCACCACATTATACAAGGATCTCTGTGTTGAGGATGCCTGGCATTATTTCAATCCGGATACAAAGGGTTATACCTGGACTTGGGTCATGGAAGTAGATGGGAATTTTTCAAATATAAAGTCAGTGGTAGCCATTAAACACACTAAAGAGCTGATGCACTGAAAGAACCTTAGAGAAAAAGAGATGATGAGCAAGCTTGACAGTTTTCTGAAGAAGAGTCTGTTTTCAAGTCTTTACAACTAGAATTAGAACAGCTTTACACGGATCTGGTAAAGGGTGCCTTTGTAAGGTCAAGAGCAAAATTGATTGGAGAGGGGGAAAGAAACACTAGTTACTTTTTTGCACTTGAAAAGAGAAACTACAAAATAGTCTATAACAACACTCAAAATTAACTATGTTTTTATGCAAAGATCCCATTAAAATATCATAATTTGTCAATTCCTTTTATGAAGACCTTTACAGCTCTCAATTTCAGGAAGATCGTTGTGGAACATTCAGAATTATGTCAGTTTGTGATTCACTTGTGGCAATTGAAGAAATAGAGAGTCTCTGAATTCAATGAAGAAATGGAAATCAGTGAAATGCTTACTTACAAGCCCTTAACCAATAAAGCAGTTTTAAGAAAATGATATTCTTGTTAAGGGCTTGTAAGTAAGCATTTCACTGTAAGATCTACACCTGTTGTATTCGGCGTGTGTGACAAATAAAATTTGATTTGATTTTCTGTTTAACAGTCTGATGGCCTTGAGATAGAAGCTGTTTTTCAGTCTCTCAGTCCCAGCTTTGATGCACTTGTATTGACCTCGCCTTCTGGATGGTAAAGGGGTGAACAGGCAGTGGCTCGGGTGGTTGTTGTGCTTGATGTTCTTTTTGGCCTTCCTGTGACATTGGGTGCTATAGGTGTCCTGGAGGGCAGGTAGGATGCCCCCGGTGATGCGTTGTGCAGACTGCACCCCCCTCTGGAGAGCCTTGCAGTTGAGGGTGGTGCAGTTGCTGTACCAGGCGGTGGGGGGCAACAAGATGCTCTCAATTGTGCATCTATAAAAGCTTGTTAGGGATTTCGGTGACTTGCTAAATTTCATCAACCTCCTAAGGTGCTGTTGCACCTTCGTCACCACACTGTCTGTGTGGGTGGACCGTTTCAGTTTGTCTGTGATGTGTACGCCAAGGAACTTAAAACTGTTCACCGTCTCCACTACTGTCCCTTCAATGTGGATGGGGGGGAGCTCCCTCTGCTGTTTCCTGAAGTCCACGATCATCTCTTCTGTTTTGTTAACGTGGAAGGTTGTTTTCCTGACACCACACTCTTGAGTGCTCTCACCTCCTCCTTGTAGGCCGTCTCGTCGTTGTTGGTAATCAAGCCCACTACTGTTGTCGTCTGCAAACTTGATGATTGAGTTGGAGGTGTGCATGGCCACGCAGTCATGGGTGAACAGGTAGTACAGGAGGGAGCTGAGCACGCACCCTTGTGTGGCCCCAGTGTTGAGGATCAGCAAAGTGGAGATGTAGTTTCCTACTTTCACCACCTGGGGGTGGCCCTTTAGGAAGTCCAGGACCCAATTGCACAGGGTGGGGTTGAGACCCAAGGCCTCCAGCTTAATGATGAGATTGGAGGGTACTATGGCGTGAAATGCTGAGTCAATGAACAGCATTCTTACATAGGTTTTCCTCTTGTCCAGATGGGATTGTGCAGTGTGATGGCGATTCCCCTCTAGGGGCGGTATGCAAGCCGAAGTGGGTCTAGGGTGGCAGGTAAGGAACACATTTGAACATGATGGATATGCAACAAGGAAAACCATTTACCCACTCAGGCCTGAAGTCTCAGTCATACATTTCCCAAGACTTTCCTCTTCAAACTCCGCTTTACCTCATAGAACTCATGTTCTCCCCAACATCAAGCACCAGACGTCGCTGTCATTACATTGCCAACAGAATACAGGGGACAACCTGACATGACAACCAAACTAGAAGTTTTACCGTGTATTTAATTGAAAATATCTATGTCAATGCATTTCATCTCCAGTTCTCTGACATACTTGTAGACACACAGATATGTTTTGTGTAGGAAAATATTTATTCCTGTTATGTCTGGGTGTGTGAAACCCAATGAAGGAATTCCTGTAACGAAATCAAAAACATTTAAAGAACTCACAAAAAACTGTAAAAGAAGAACGTTTGTTTAAGTATGGTACAGTTCTCTTTTCTCCAGTGCAAGAGAGCTTGTGAGGTTGCAGTGCATATAACACGGAGATATCACTAACAATTCCAGATATGAAATATGACAGTGGAGTAGTTTGGCTTTCCAGAATCAAATGTGTAGATAGAGACTTGAGTCTTAACTTGACTGCAGGCTGAACAGTTCCCTTGACATTTGAAATAAATATAGTGGAAGTAGATAACAATTTATTACCAGGTACCTTTCATCATAGTATTCTTAGCCAGAAAGATGTAAACAGAACCTACCTTTCGCTGTGGTGTACAGACCATCAACGTCATTAAACAAACACCATGTTCAGAGGAATGTAGGCACTGCAGACAAAGCAGAAAGTCGTGAAGCTGTCGTGAAATGCATATTCACTTACATGTGCATATGGACTTGTCTAGTGATAATCAGCCATTGAAAACTCATATTGATGCTATTTTGAAGACATCCGTGGCACAAGCAGCTAAAATGGAGGGGAAAGCAGTTATCAAATCTATTTATTGAAATCAAACACAGAAGGTCCTATCACAACCTGGTTGCAGAGCGTCTCAATTCCAGAATACACATCTAATGCTGTCTGTAGCAGGTCATAAAACACTTTATTTATATTTTAACTAGCTAAATAAAACGCTCACATTTCCTTTTACTGTCTAATCAATTACCAGCAATAACTACGTTTTCATCCACAGGTTTTATGCGAGTGAAGTCATATCTTATTTTTTAAAATAATAACAGCTGTGATCGAAACGGGTACAGTTTCCGTAAAATTGTATAAATGTAGACAGATAATTTGTTCATTCGACATGGTGGGATCTTTTTGTGTCGGTAAAATTAATTATGCAATAAATGGTGGTTAAACGCCTTTATGAACAAATATTGACAAAATAACATCATACCAAAGTCAATTGGGAGCCACGCGATTATATGGTGTGTGGTCCTCCCACTATGTCTCGGGAAACCATGCAGTCTATTAGGCTACATATTAAATAAATGATGATGAACTTCACAGGGTGGTGAAAGTGCACAGCGATCTAGATTTCAAATAAATATCGACAGATGTACTCTGGTGACATAAGGCTTGATGCTTGACTGCCGTTTGACAAATAAGAATATTCTCGTTTATTCTAAATAATCTCATCATGTTGATTGAAGTAGAGTAGCCTACAAGCACATCACCCGCACTACGAGTTGTTGGCTAGAGGAGGCACATTTGCTATTCAACGCAACAGTAACTATCGGTAGAGTTTAAAATGCAATGGAAACACCATTGAATCTTAGATTTTTATTCGGTACATGAACATTTAAGCCAAAAAGTATATTTGTGTCCACTACGTCATCATGCACTGATTTGTATCCTCAACACATTAATTGGGTGGGAAAATGTGCATATTTTCTTTATGCCGATTTTAGAATATTCGCAAGGAAATGTGTCACCAACTGAATGGAGACCGAGCTACAGACTGTATTTGTGGACGCCACAGCCGTGATAATGTAAGTCGCTCTGGATAAGAGCGTCTGCTAAATGACTTAAATGTAATGTAAATGTAATGATAATTCTCTTTACAACACATGCAGCGTGGGGGAAAAAACAACTCAGTAACAATACTACATTCTGGCTGAAAATGAAAACAAATGTACAAATCTAATATTTTCAATATTATACAAGAGAAAGCAGACTATGAAAGAAATACGTTCAACAATATTGTACTCATTTACTCCACAAATGTATAATCAATCGTTTGTATATCTAATAGACTGGCTTTTTACAGTGATCATGTAAATCTGTGCAGGACATAAGGGTACTTGAACAAGCAAGGACTAGTTTGCTTTTGAATTGATCTATTGTTTAATTTAGAATACATTTTGTAATAACATACCAACATGCCGTTTATTCACCTCCTGGCAATTATGGAGTAGAGTCCACAAACTATTGTGTGGAATTCTGGGTGCAGTAGGGGCTGTAACTTTGAGCTAGATGCTATATGTGACATCCGGTATAGAATCCAGCTCCAGCACAGAGTTACAGTTGAAGTCGGAAGTTTACATAAACTAGTTGAAATGACTCCAACATAAGTGTTTCAACCACTACACAAGTTTCTTGTTAACAAACTATAGTTTTGGCAAGTCAGTTAGAACATCTACTTTGTGCATGACACAAGTCATTTTTTCAACAATTGTTTACAGACCGATTATTTCACTTATAATTCACTGTATCACAATTCCAGTGGGTCAGAACTTTACATACACTAAGTTGACTGTGCCTTTAAACAGCTTGGAAAATTCCAGAAATTATGTCATGGCTTTAGAAGCTTCTGATAGGCTAATTGACATCATTTGAGTCAATTGGAGGTGTACCTGTGGATGTATTTCAAGGCCTACCTTCAAACTCAGTGCCTCTTTGCTTGACATCATGGAAAAATCAAAAGAAATCAGACAAGACCTCAGAAAAAAAATGATAGACCTCCACAAGTCTGGTTCATTGTTGGGAGCTATTTCCAAATGCCTGAAGGTACCACGTTCATCTGTACAAACAATAGTACGCAAGTATAAACACCATGGGACCACCCAGCCATCATACCGCTCAGGAAGGAGATGTGTTCTGTCTTCTAGAGATGAACGTACTTTGGTGTGAAAAGTGCAAATCATACCCAGAACAACAGCAAAGGACCTTGTGAAGATGCTGGTGGAAACCGGTACAAAAGTATCTATATCAACAGTAAAACAAGTCCTATATTGACATAACCTGAAAGGCTGCTCAGCAAGGAAGAAGCCACTGCTCCAAAACCGCCATAAAAAAACGCCAGACTAAGGTTTTCAACTGCACATGGGGACAAAGAGCGTACTTTTTGGAGAAATTTTCTCTGGTCTGATGAAACAAAAATAGAGCTGTTTGGCTATAATGACCATCATTATGTTTGGAGGAAAAAGGGAGAGGCTTGCAAGCCGAAGAACACCATCCCAACCGTGAAGCACGGGGGTGGCAGCATCATGTTGTGGGGGTGCTTTGCTGCAGGAGGGACAGGTGCACTTCACAAAATAGATGGTGTCATGAGGATGGAAAATTATGTGGATATATTGAACCAACATCTCAAGACATCAGTCAGGAAGTTAAAGCTTGGTCACAAATGGGTCTTCCAAATGGACAATGACCCCAAGCATACATCCAAAGTTGTGGCAAAATGACCTAAGGACAATAAAGTCAAGGTTTTGGAGTGGCCATCACAAAGCCCTGACCTCAATCCTACAGAATATTTGTGGGCAGAACCGAAAAAGTGTGTGCGAGCAAGGAGGCCTTACAAACCTGACTCCGTTACACCAGCACTGTCAGGAGGAATGGGCCAAAATTTACCCAATTTATTGTGGGAAGCTTGTGGAAGGCTACCCGACTCGTTTGAACCAAGTTAAACAATTTAAGGGCACGGCTACCAAATACTAATTGAGTGTATGTAAACTTCTGACCCACTGGGAATGTGATGAAATAAATCAAATAAAGCTGAAATAAATAATTATCTCTACTATTATTCTAACATTTCACATTCTTACGTGGGGATTTGGATTAAATGTCAGGATTTGTGAATAACTGAGTTTAAATGTATTTGGCTAAGGTGTATGTAAACTTCCGACTTCAACTGTACATCCCAGAATCCATCTCAGAGTTTCATCCAGCATCCGGCTCAGTTACATCCAGCATCCGGCTCAGAGTTACATCCAGCATCAAGCATCCGACTGAGAATTACATCCTGCACAGTTACAGGAATGGACCTTCCCCAAACTGTTACCACAAAGTTGGATTCACAGATTTGTCTAGAATGTAATTGTATTCTGTAGCATTAACATTTCCCTTCACTGGAACTTAGGGACCTAGCCAGAACCACGAAAAACAGCCCCAGACCATTATTCGTCTTCCTTTTTTATTCACCAAACTTTCGTTGGCACTATGCATTTGGACAGGTAGCGTTCTCCTGGCATCCGCAAACCCAAATTCATGCGTTGGACTGCCAGATGGTGAAGCGTGATTCATCAATCCAGATAAAGCAAGCTTGCCACCAGCTTTACACCACTCAAGATGTTTGGCATTGCGCATGGAGGTCTTGTGTGTGGCTGCTCGGTCATGGAAACCCATTTCGTGAAGCTCCCGACGAACAGTTATTCTGCTGAAGTTGCTTCCAGCCTATGACGGTGCCAGTAAGGACATTTTACTGCCAATATTTGTCTATGGAGATTGTATTGCTGTGTGCTCGATTTTATACACCTGTCAGCAACGGGTGTGGCTGAAATCCACTCATTTGAAAGGGTGTCTTTATACTTTTGTGTGTGTGTGATAGATAATATATATATACTGTCTATATTTGACATCATGATTTCCTTTTTATCAACAAGTAGTATTACATAGAGAGAGAACCCTGCAGAGTAGAAAATGTATGATGTGGGAACTGGTATTTAGACAAATTAAAGAAAGAAAATGTATGAATACATTTGTAATGCTTGTTATTTTGACTATTGCAACTGTCAACACAGAAACAAATACCACAACGTAACACACAAATGTTTATGTAATTGACTAATGAGATGCACATAATGAAACGACATGGGAATGGCAACATTTTAGGGGTGGTATTAGCAATGCATTCAGCTGCAAGTGTTTGTGCTAGACAATACTAACCTAGGGACAGCAGTCATGATTTCTAAAATCATATCTGGAAGGTGTAACAAAATATGTAGTCCACATAAAATTAATCATTACTTTATGATAAAACAGTTTAAATCAAATGTTATTCACCTTTTTTTTATTCTGTCTTGTGAGTGAATGGTGTTCTGTAGGTTTCTGTTTGATTAACACCTGTCAAACAGACAGCCTCTTATGTAATTGTGCCATTTGAAGCATTTGGGTCGGGCAGGACCCTTCACAGCAGTGTGTCTTTTCCTGCCAGTGTGGAGATGGTTGTAGACAGAACATGGTCCTAAGCTGCAGCCACCTATTGCAGTTCAGCTTGATTTAGTGGTGTGTGCCATCCATCCAGCTCACCCATGCAACATTATTGTGATTTTGGTTCTCTCTGACTGGGTTCTCGATTTCCTCTCCTTTATCCAGCAGGATCTCCACCTCAACATGATCAATCAAAATTAGAGGAGTGAAACTTGGGATAGTTAGATTGTATCTGTCTGATGGTGTTGGAGAGCAGACTCCCACCTCTACACACAATTGACCATGTTCCCTGAAAAGATAGAAAAATATAGCTATTTATATGTCCATGTCGTGTGACGAACATGTGCACCGATGTCCACAGAAGGGTAGAGGGGATGCATGGAGGGTGGGGACACTGCGTTATTGGGCGTCTGTGCTGTGCGTATGGGCGAGGTTGTAGTGTTCAACATAGTAGCGGTGAGCAGCAGAGTGTCTGTCACAGGGGGAGACAGAGCACTTAATAAGAGTCAAACCTCAAATTATAACTACGTCATATTACATTAGAATTTAAGACTTCATTTATAACCTGTTGTGAATTATGTTGAAAATATATTGTAAACATGTTCAGTATTTGGAAAAGGATGGGGGACGGAACACTCTTTTTGTTATTAGAAGAATTAAGGAAAGTAAAGAACCAGCTTCTACCATAACTGTTCACATACATACTTGCCATGATGTCGTTCTGTGTTGGGAAGGTCACTCATCTGTCGTGGGCCTCGGTGAGAAGGCTTGGTCTCAGGCCTGTCAACTGCTAACCCAACATCAGCTGCTGGCTCATCATCAGCCTCAGCAGGTCAGGGCTGGAGTTGTTGGTGTAGTCTGCTGTACTAAAGTTTGGACTGCTGGGTGGTCAAGGTACCAGGGTCAAAAATTAACACTGGCCACCTGCCAAATTCAGGTAGATTTTTGCCTATTTCACCAGCCACATTGACAATGTAAATAGAGTTCAGTGTGTCAAATCGGAGGGTCTGCTGTCCGGACCTCTGGCAGTCTCTATGGGGGTGCCACAGGGTTAAATTCTTGGACCGACTCTCTTCTCTGTATACATCAATGATGTCGCTCTTGCTGCTGGTGAGTCTCTGATCCACCTTTACGCAGACGACACCATTCTGTATATGTCTGGCCCTTCTTTGGACACTGTGTTAACAACCCTCCAGGAAAGCTTCAATGCCATACATCTCTCCTTCCGTGGCCTCCAATTGCTCTTAAATACAAGTAAAACTAAATGCATGCTCTTCAACCGATCGCTGCCTGCACCTGCCCGCCTGTCCAACATCACTACTCTGGACGACTCTGACTTAGAATACGTGGACAACTACAAATACCTAGGTGTCTGGTTAGACTGTAAACTCTCCTTCCAGACCCACATCAAACATCTCCAATCCAAAGTTAAATCTAGAATTGGCTTCCTATTTCGCAACAAAGCATCCTTCACTCATGCTGCCAAACATACCCTTGTAAAACTGACCATCCTACCAATCCTCGACTTCGGCGATGTCATTTACAAAATAGCCTCCAATACCATACTCAACAAATTGGATGCAGTCTATCACAGTGCAATCCGTATTGTCACCAAAGCCTCATATACTACCCACCATTGCGACCTGTACGCTCTCGTTGGCTGGCCCTCGCTTCATACTCGCCAAACCCACTGGCTCTATGTCATCTACAAGACCCTGCTAGGTAAAGTTCCCCCTTATCTCAGCTCACTGGTCACCATAGCATCTCCCACCTGTAGCACACGCTCCAGCACGTATATCTCTGGTCACCCCCAAAACCAATTATTTCTTTGGCCGCCTCTCCTTCCAGTTCTCTGCTGCCAATGACTGGAAGGAACTACAAAAATCTCTGAAACTGGAAACGCTTATCTCCCTCACTAGCTTTAAGCACCAACTGTCAGAGCAGCTCACAGATTACTGCACCTGTACATAGCCCACCTATAATTTAGCCCAAACTACCTTTTCCTTACTGTATTTATTTTATTTATTTATTTATTTTGCTCCTTTGCACTCCATTATTTTTATTTCTACTTTGCACATTCTTCCACTGCAAATCTACCATTCCAGTGTTTTACTTGCTATTTTGTATTTACTTTGCCACCATGGCCTTTTTTTGCCTTTACCTCCCTTTTGTCCTATATTTATATTGTATTTATTTTTTTTAGTCCCAGGCCCCCGTCCCCGCAGGAGGCCTTTTTTTTGCTTTTTGGTAGGCCATCATTGTAAATAAAAATGAGTTTTTAACTGACTTGCCAAGTTAAATACAGGTTAAATAAAATAGAATAGGTGTGAGTATTGGGAGGGGCCAGTAGGTGAGGTGAGGTCTCCAGTAGGTGGCAGTATAGAGAGGGGCCTGAGCTGTCTGCAGCAGGAGTGTATTGCATATTTCCATGCCCTGGGGTGTATTCATTACGCTGATTCTGTTGCAAAACATTTAGTCTAACCCTTCTTAGCAGGGCACCTATTCAGGGGTGGCAGGTAGCCTAGTGTTTAGAGCTTTGGGCCAGTAACTGAACGGTTGCTAGATCAATTCCCCGAGCTGACAAGGTAAAAATCTGTGGTTCTGCCCCTGAATAAGGCAGTTAACACACCGTTCATAGGCTGTCATTTTAAATAAGAATTTGTTCTTAACTGACTTGCCTTGTTAAATAAAACATGAAGCAGATGATATAACTGAAGACCTAGATGGATTGGGGTGTGCATGTCAATTGACCCATATTCTGTATAGTCTCGTAAACCTGACACTAGGCAAAAGCAGTGACTAGGGTCTGATTTCAATGATGGAATCCTTTGGCATAGAGGAACAACATCACTGCCTATCTGCTTGAATAAAATAATAGTTAGCAAGATGGAGATCAAGGAGGTTATTTTTAATGAGTGCATTTCGTAAGTGGCTAGTTTGCATCAACTACCTTAACTTAAACCACTGCAATGTTTTCGCTGCAAATTTTGGTTTTGAATTGCAAGGTTCTGGTATGTCTGCCTTGTGATTTGTTGGGAGAGTCCCCGGTATTTTATTGACGTAGGCAGTGACATAGTTCCTCTATGCCAAAATAGTCCATAATTGAAACCAGACCCTAGTCGAGTCACTACTTTTGCCTACGGTTGTGTTTACGAGACTATATTGTGGATGGAAAAAATCAATTCACTTAATCCATTCTATTGTTCTTTGATTAGCAGTCTCTTCCTTCTCATGTCAAGTTAGGGTTCATGAGACACCCTGTAAGAACTTTTGTGCATAAGCCCCTTCAGTGTCAAATGCAAAAAATGTGGTCGTATGTGTCAAGTGTAAGCAGACGGGAACAGTATTGTATGCAAGCTGAGGTGAAATGCTGCCCGAATTCCTGGAATGCCCTTTTAGGATGAAGGAGACAGAGGTGGTAAGAGTAGTGGCTTTCCAGCATGTCTCCTGTCTGGAGACGATCAAAAGAGTGGAAGGAGCGAGTGGAGGTGAAGAAACAATGGTAGTAGAGCCACCACCACCAGTGTAGGTTTCTCACCAACCGAGGGATCGTGATATGCAGTATTAAGTGTTAAAAAGGTTTATTTTGATTTATTTTTATTACAATGGTCATACACTTTACAGCACAAGCAGCGAAGAAGTTGGAGGAAATTGGCATCATTGTAAGTGCAGCTAAAAGTTTTTGGGGTCTTTGTGATTACAAAGCTAGGCCTTGCATGGAATCCTGTCGACCAATGTTCCGCCCTCACAGGTCCCTGAACCTGTGTATGGATGTATTTTGTCACTGAAGGAGTGGAATAGGTTTTGTTTGTTGATGTATCTATTTTTGTATTTTGTATAATGTCGTTTTTCCCCTTTCCCGCAAAGGATTTTTTATTTTGTCGTTCAACGCCTGTCCAGTAGGTGGTGGCATTTCACCAGTTCCCTTTTTCACCCCTGTCCAGTAGGTGGTGGCATTTAACCAGTTTCCTTTTTCACCCCTGTCCAGTAGGTGGTGGCATTTCACCAGTTCCCTTTGTCACCCCTGTCCAGTAGGTGGTGGCATTTCACCAGTTCCCTTTTTCACCCCTGTTCACCCCTGCACTGGATAAGGTATTAGTGTTGTACAACAGAGTGTGGGAGGAAGGGAAACTACCAGGCAGCTGGAAGGAGGCAGTAGTGGTACCAATCCGGAAGCCAGGGAAGGGCCCAACGAGGCCAACAAGCTATCGGACAATAGCCTTAACATCACATGTATGTAAGATTATGGAGCGTATGATAACGGAGAGGCTGACTTACTTCCTGGAGAGCAGATTCAGGAAGGGAAGGGGAACAATGGACCCAGTGCTCTGTTTAGACGCAGAGGTCAGGAAGGCTCAGGTGAACAAGGACTGTTGTAGCTGTATTTTTTGACATGGAGAATGTTACGGAGTCTAGTTGATAGGTAATCGACTAGCCGGACTGTTCCCCGGACTCCAGTTGTAGGCATTCGTACAATGCACAAACAAGGCTATTGAACCTGACATTGGTGTCTGTCGTTATTCCTTTATCTAACATATCATACTGAAACATGGTATCAGAAGTGGCTCGGAAAACACACGTTTGTTATTTTTGTAGCTAAATACAGTATAGGCGCAGTTACGTTCCATATGCGAAAACACGCCGTTTCCTACTCACAACACTGATCAACTCGTTGTTAGCTGCCTAGCTAGCATCACTACCTACGTCGATGACTGAAGGCAAAGACATCTCATATTCCATTGCTATGGCAGCGAACATTCCGCCACCAAATCCCATGGTTCTCACAGGGGACTGGAATACTAATTGGGACAGCTTCAGGGATGAATTCGAGGACTATGCGCTGGCGACCGGTCTACATGAGAAACCCAACGAGGTACAAGCGGCAACTCCTGAGGAGTTTAATGGGCAGCGAATGCAGGCATATCTACCGGCACAATCTCACCCTCACAGCACGACAACAGTGTGATGCAAAGGCTATATTGGATGCATTGGAGAATTACTTCAAACCCGCCAGAAACGTCATTTATGAGCGGTTCGTTTTCGGAAGCTGTAAACAGGAAGAGGGTGAGTCAGTACACAACTGTGTAACCCGTTTGAGAGAGAAATCCGCCACTTGTGAATACGGGGATTGAAAGATTAATTGATTCGTGACAAAATAGTGCTGGGAATTGCAAGTGAGGATACACGCCGGCGTCTACTGAGAGAGAGAGACTTAACATTAGTAACTGCCATTGAAATGTGCCGCACTGCTGAAGTCACTGACATGAGAATGAGAGCAATGGAAATCGAAACCCCATGCTCCGAAGTTGATACCATTCACGCTGTTGCTAGGCAGACATTCAGACTAAACCAATCGAGGCAGAGCAATGCACCACGAACGGTGAACACAGAGAGCCCCGTAGCATGTAAATACTGTGGGAATACACACACACGTGGCAAAGAGCACTGCCCTGCCTACGGAAAACCATGCAGAGCTTGTGGAACTAATAATCATTTTGCAAAAGTGTGTCTCAAAAGCAAAAGAAGGGTGAGTGAGGGCAAGATTCACTGTGTTGATGATGTCATTCAATGTTCAGAGCTGAAAAGTGAAAGTGACATTTACATGCATGAATCCATTGGGGCTGTACACTCAAGAGGGAAGAAATGGTTTGTGACACTACGATTACACAACAAGCAACAACAATGTCAACAAGCAACTGGATTCTGGTGCTACATGCAACGTAATGAGCTACAAAGACAAAATCAATCTGACACCTGACACACATCTATTGCCCAGCGATACTAGACTAAAGCTCTACTCAGGAGAGCTAATGAGCTCTATGGGCACCTTTGAGACCGAATGTGTTATTCGGGGACGCAAACACAAGCTGGAGTTTGAGATTGTAAAAACCAGTCAACATCCTCTCCTCTCAGGCTCTACATGCGAACGCCTGGGACTGATGCAGTTCACTGTACCAAATGACCTGCACATTGTGGATCATGTCCAGCATGGACCCCTGTCCAAAGAACAACTACTCAGCAGATATGACGATGTATTCAACATGCCCGTTGAATCTGTGCCTGGGGAGGTACACTTTGAAGTGGATGAGAGAATCACTCCAGTCCAGTGTGCTCCTCGCAATGTGCCCATTGCAATGAAAGTGGCTGTGAAGGCCCAGCTGGACAAGTATGAGGCCGATGGCCACATGACATCTGTGACTGAACCAACTGACTGGATCAGCAATATGGTCATAGTGAAAAAAACAGAGAAGCTGAGGGTCTGCATTGACCCAAAGCATCTGAACCAAGCACTGAAACGATCCCACTAAATCATGCCGACACTAGAGGATGTCCTCTATAAGCTTCCCAAGGCCAGGATTTTCACCTTGGTGGATGCCCGAGATGCATTCCTTCAATGCAAGCTGGATGAAGAAAGCAGCCTCATGACTACCTTCTGGACCCCCTGGGGTCGGAAACGCTGGCTCAAGCTCCCGTTTGGTGTCACTGGGGCGACACGAGTTACTGGCGGGGCTCAAGAGCATTGAACCCATCGCAGATGATGTCCTGATCGTAGGCTGTGGTGACAGACGAAGAAGCAGTACACGACCACGATGTGAAGCTCCTGGCACTGATGGAGCGCTGCCGATCAGTTAAGCTTCGCCTTGGCCTGAAGAAGCTGCAGTTCAAGGTGAAAGACGTCCACTTCCATGGCCACATTCTCTCGGCAAAAGGCCTGAAGCCGGACCCAGACAAGGTCACAGCGATCCTCGACATGCCAAACCCGTCTGATGCAAAAGGAGTACAGCGTTTTATCGGCTTTGCAAACTATCTTGCAAAGTTCATGCCACACCTATCAGCAGTCTGTGAGCCTCTGCGCCGGTTGCTGGACAAAGACACACCATGGCACTGGCTACCCAAGCACGAGGCTGCAGTGCAGGAGATGAAATTTCTGGCTTCATCCATGCCAGTGTTGTGTTACTACGACGTCATGAAGCCTGTCACAATCCAGAGCGACTCCAGCCAAAGGGGACTTGGATGCTGCCTTATGCAGGAAGGCCAGCCCGTTGCGTTTGCCTCGAGAGCGCTCACCCCCACCGAACAAAACTATGCACAAATTGAGAAAGAGTGCCTCAGCATCGTCTTCTCCTGCCAGCGATTCCATCACTACTTATTTGGGCGAGACCTGGTCATCGCTGAAACTGACCACAAACCACTCATTGCCATATTCAGTAAACCTCCTCAACGCGCCCAAGAGGCTTCAAAGCATGCTCCTGACTCTGCAAAACTACAGCCTGAAGGTCATTTACAAGCCAGGAGCAGAGATGTACATCAGCGACACACTGAGCAGGGCAACAACACAATGTACAGGCAGAGGCACTGTCTATCAGCGGCAGGCCATCTGTTCGCTACAGCAGGAACAACAAGATGTTCAACAGATCAATCAGGCAGACTACTTAAACGTCACAGATCACCGCCTACATTTACATTTACATTTAAGTCATTTAGCAGACGCTCTTAGCCCAGATAAGGCAACACACTGACAAGGATGAACGAATACAGTCACTGAAGTCCATGGCTCTCACAGGTTGGCCATACCTGAAAAAGGAGACACCTTTCACAGTGAGAGAATACTGGACCTGTCGAGATGAGATCAGCGTGCAAAATGGCGTCTTGTTCAGAGGTCAGAAGGTCATTATTCCCAAATCACTACGTCCAGAGATGCTTAACCGCATACACTCCAGTCACGTTGGAGGTGATGCCTGCTACCGCCAGGCTCGTGAAACATTATACTGGCCAAACATGCAAGCAGAAATTAAAGACTTTGTCAGCAACTGTACCACATGCAACGAGTACGCTCATGAACAGCAAAAGGAAACCATGATGTCACACAAACTGCCCACAAGGGCCTGGCGGTAGCATGCATCACCTGCAACGTGACTGGAGTGTATGCGGTTAAGCATCTCTGGACGTAGTGATTTGGGAATAATGGACAGCATGGACTTAGTCCTTTTGTCTGTGGCTGAATATCTTCTCATCGTTGATCACTACTCTGACTTTTGGGAAATTGAACTGCTCCCTGACTTGTCTGCAGAGAGGGTCATAAAGCGCTGCAAGGCGCAGTTTGCAAGGCAAGGTCAGCCTGACAAGGTAATCACGGACAATGGCCCACAATTCACTGCACAGTTCAAGCGTTTCGCCTCAGAATGGGAGTTTGACCACGTGACCTCCTCTCCAAGACACCCACTGCCGGGAGACCACACAGGACTTTGAAGGCTGGGCACATGCCTGCAGAGAGTTGCACCACGTTCTTACCTGGTGGATGTTGGTCACTCCCTCTATCGGCGCAATCGGGTGGATCTGCGCGTAGCAGAGCAGACAAACCAGAACACGCCATACACTCACCTAGATGAGCTGGATCACAGTCCAGGCCTAAGGGTAAGGGGTGCAGAATTGAGACATGGGCCAACTGAAGGTGAGGCTTCTACCCCACCAAGCTCTCCAGCTCGTGCCCTTAATCCTACCCCTGTCAGAGCCAATACTTACTCACGGGTGGGTCGGCTGTGCAAACCACCGGACAGGCTTACTCTGTAAGCAAAGGACTGTTAACTTGCCCTCGGTTAATTAAAATCTATATTTGTTCTTAAATAATTAAATTGAAATTAAAAAAGGAAGACAACTGAAGTAAAAAATAAAATGTCATGCTTTTTCTATTGTTATGACCTGACTGTTAAGAATGTAATGTTATGCCTTTATGTTTGCACTTTCTATTGAAAAGGATGATGTTACGGAGTCTAGTTGATAGGTAATCGACTAGCCGGACTGTTCCCCGGACTCCAGTTGTAGGCATTCGTACAATGCACAAACAAGGCTATTGAACCTGACATTGGTGTCTGTCGTTATTCCTTTATCTAACATATCATACTGAAACAGAGAAGGCATATGATGTGGAAGGAGGGGTTGTTAATCAAGCTTGATATTATGGGGGTAGGAGTTAGAACGTACAACTGGATAAAGGATTTCCTGTTTGAAAGATCTATCCAGGTGAGGGTGGAGAAGTCTCTCTCAAGCAGCTACTTGGTGGTTAATGGTACACCACAGGGGAGCGTGATTAGTCCAGCCGGATATTGGGAGGTAGTTATTTGCAGATGAGGCCTTATGGGAGAGAGGAAGAAATGTGCCATATATAGTCAGGAAGGTACAGGAAGCAATTGATGAGGTAGAGCGGTGGGCATTAATGTGGGAATCAGGTTCTCTGTAGAAAACTCAGTGTTCTTTACCAGGAGGAAGTTGGGAGATGAGGTATGCCTAGTGGTAGCCTAGTGGTTAGAGCATTGGACTAGTAACCGGAAGGTTGCGAGTTCAAACCCCCGAGCTGACAAGGTACAAATCTGTCGTTCTGCCCCTGAACAGGCAGTTAACCCACTGTTCCTAGGCCGTCATTGAAAATAAGAATGTGTTCTTAACTGACTTGCCTGGTTAAATAAAGGTAAAATAAATGCTTGAGGTTATATGGGAGAGGGTGGGGGCCTTCAGGTTCCTTGGGATATACTTTGACCCTAGAATGGGCAGAACACATTGAGAGAGTGGTGGGAAAGTGTAAGAAGGTACTAAATGTGATGTGCTGTCTGACGGGGAAGGAGTGGGGGGCTGGGCGTTCCTCATTGGAGACCATGTATGTTGCATTGATCTGATCTGTAATAGACTGTGGCAGTAAAGCGTATGGTTCGGCAGTCCAAACATCATTGTAAAGGCTAGATGCCATACAGGGGCAAGGACTCAGAATATGGTGGAAGTGGGGAAAATGCCATTGTAGATTAGGAGACAGCAGCTGGCAATTAATTATTGGGTCAGCCTACAGGGACATGGGGTATCTGGCATGCTGGGAACATGAGCGAAGACGGAACACAAGCTTTGGGTGGATGGGTAATACCCAGGCGAAGGAGATGACTGTATGGAAGGGAGTTCAACGGTAGCTATCCCTGTGAATCCACCATGGCTAGTCCCACCTCCAGTAGTAGATCTAGAGGTATTGAAGAGACTAGGGGAAGATAGGGAGGGTGCTGATTGGTTTAAGACACGTCTGGATATTGTGTATCAGGATTTTATGGCCATATACACAGATGGTTCAAAAGATCCAAGGACAGGACGTACTGGGTCAGTATTTGTAATGCAGGAATGTGAGGTGAGAGTCAGGAAACGTGTTACAGATCATCTGGCTCTTTAAACGGTGGAGATGATGTTGGCCTTGCAGTGGGTGGAGAAAGTTAAGCCAGAAAGAGTAGTTATTTGCTCTGATTCATGTGCAGTGCTAAGGAGTCTCCAGTCCTTTATATCACGCAGCAGACAAGACCTGCTTTATGAGGTGCTACAAACCCATGGCAGGAGTAAACAAATATGTATACAGATAATATTTACATGGTTCCCAGCTCATGTGGGAGTGGAGGGGAACGAGGCAGTTGATGTGCTGGCTAAACAAGCACTAAGTAGTGGGGATGTTGATGTGGTAGTTTCAATGAGCAAGGTAGAGGCAAAAAGCATGATATGGACAGTGATGGTGGAGAAATGCCAGGAGCAGTGGAATAGAGATACTAAGGGCAGGTATTTAGTTCAAGTACAGAGGAAAGTTGGGGAGGGGAGAAGGGCAGGAAGGGACAGAGGAGAGGAGGCTATATTTACAACATTAAGGGTGGGACACAGTCAGTTTAATAAGACCGTACATGTGATAGGAAAGCATCCATCGGGAAAATGTGAGTATTGCCAGGAAACAGAGACAGTGGAGCATGTATTGATACAGTGTGGACATTATTGGAGGGAAAGAGAGAGGATGAGATCTAGTATGAGGGAGAAGGGGATATAGGACATTATTGGAGGGAAAGAGAGAGGATGAGATCTAGTATGAGGGAGAAGGGGATATAGGACATTATTGGAGGGAAAGAGAGAGGATGAGATCTAGTATGAGGGAGAAGGGGATATAGGACATTATTGGAGGGAAAGAGAGAGGATGAGATCTAGTATGAGGGAGAAGGGGATATAGGGAAATTAGTTTAAAGAGTATATTGAGTAGCATGTCATTAGATAGACTCAAATATTTTATCTTTTTTAAGAGCAACTGTGTTGGCAGGTAGGATTTAGTTTCTCTGTCTCTGGTCCACACTACCTGGGGGCGGCACGTCACCTAGTGGTTAGAGCGTTGGACTAGTAACTGAAAGGTTGCAAGATCAAATACCTGAGCTGACAAGGTAAAAATCTGTCATTCTGCCCCTGTTCTTAGGCCTGTTCTTAGGCCGTCATTGAAAATAAGAATTTGTTCTAAACTGATTTGTTAAATAAAGGTAAAATAAAACACTGCTAGCTAGCCAGCTAGCCCCGAATAGCAGCACTGTAGAATTATTACACTCAACGGAACGACTTGATTAGTGTAGTGTCAACAACGCAGCTACTGCCAGCTAGCCTACTTTAGCAGTACTGTATCATTTTAATCATTTTAGTCAATAAGATTCTTGCTACGTAAGCCTAACTTTCTGAACACTCGAGACGTGTAGTCCGCTTGTCATTCCAATTTCCTTGCATTAGCGTAGCCTTTTCTGTAGCCTGTCAACTATGTGTCTGTCTATCCCTGTTCTCTCCTCTCTGCACAGACCATACAAACGCTCCACACCCCGCGTGGCCGCGACCACCCTAACCTGGTGGTCCCAGCGCGTACGACCCACGTGGAGTTCCAGGTCTCCGGTAGCCTCTGGAACTGCCAATCTGCGGCCAACAAGGCAGAGTTCATCTCAGCCTATGCCTCCCTCCAGTCCCTTGACTTCTTGGCACTGACGGAAACATGGATCACCACAGATAACACTGCTACTCCTACTGCTCTCTCCTCGTCCGCCCACGTGTTCTCGCACACCCCGAGAGCTTCTGGTCAGCGGGGTGGTGGCACCGGGATCCTCATCTCTCCCAAGTGGTCTTTCTCTCTTTCTCCCCTTACCCATCTGTCTATTGCCTCCTTTGAATTCCATGCTGTCACAGTTACCAGCCCTTTCAAGCTTAACATCCTTATCATTTATCGCCCTCCAGGTTCCCTTGGAGAGTTCATCAATGAGCTTGATGCCTTGATAAGCTCCTTTCCTGAGGACGGCTCACCTCTCACAGTTCTGGGCGACTTTAACCTCCCCACGTCTACCTTTGACTCATTCCTCTCTGCCTCCTTCTTTCCACTCCTCTCCTCTTTTGACCTCACCCTCTCACCTTCCCCCCTACTCACAAGGCAGGCAATACGCTTGACCTCATCTTTACTAGATGCTGTTCTTCCACTAACCTCATTGCAACTCCCCTCCAAGTCTCCGACCACTACCTTGTATCCTTTTCCCTCTCGCTCTCATCCAACACTTCCCACACTGCCCCTACTCGGATGGTATCGCGCCGTCCCAACCTTCGCTCTCTCTCCCCGCTACTCTCTCCTCTTCCATCCTATCTTCTCTTCCCTCTGCTCAAACTTTCTCCAACCTATCTCCTGATTCTGCCTCCTCAACCCTCCTCTCCTCCCTTACTGCATCCTTTGACTCCCTATGTCCCCTATCCTCCAGGCCGGCTCGGTCCTCCCCCTCCCGCTCCGTGGCTCGACGACTCATTGCGAGCTCACAGAACAGGGCTCCGGGCAGCCGAGCGGAAATGGAGGAAAACTTCGCCTCCCCTGCGGACCTGGCATCCTTTCACTCCCTCCTCTCTACATTTTCCTCCTCTGTCTCTGCTGCTAAAGCCACTTTCTACCATTCTAAGTTCCAAGCATCTGCCTCTAACCCTAGGAAGCTCTTTGCCACCTTCTCCTCCCTCCTGAATCCTCCCCCCTCCCTCCTCCCTCTCTGCAGATGACTTCGTCAACCATTTTGAAAAGAAGGTCGATGACATCCGATCCTCGTTTGCTAAGTCAAACGACACCGCTGGTTCTGCTCACACTGCCCTACCCTATGCTCTGACCTCTTTCTCCCCTCTCTCTCCAGATGAAATCTCGCGTCTTGTGACGGCCGGCCGCCCAACAACCTGCCCGCTTGACCCTATCCCCTCCTCTCTTCTCCAGACCATTTCCGGAGACCTTCTCCCTTACCTCACCTCGCTCATCAACTCATCCCTGACCGCTGGCTACGTCCCTCCCGTCTTCAAGAGAGCGAGAGTTGCACCCCTTCTGAAAAAACCTACACTCGATCCCTCCGATGTCAACAACTACAGACCAGTATCCCTTCTCTCTTTTCTCTCCAAAACTCTTGAGCGTGCCGTCCTTGGCCAGCTCTACCGCTATCTCTCTCAGAATGACCTTCTTGATCCAAACCAGTCAGGTTTCAAGACTAGTCATTCAACTGAGACTGCTCTTCTCTGTATCACGGAGGCGCTCCGCACTGCTAAAGCTAACTCTCTCTCCTCTGCTCTCATCCTTCTAGACCTATCGGCTGCCTTCGATACTGTGAACCATCAGATCCTCCTCTCCACCCTCTCCGAGTTGGGCATCTCCGGCGCGGCCCACGCTTGGATTGCGTCCTACCTGACAGGTCGCTCCTACCAGGTGGCGTGGCGAGAATCTGTCTCCTCACCACGCGCTCTCACCACTGGTGTCCCCCAGGGCTCTGTTCTAGGCCCTCTCTTATTCTCGCTATACACCAAGTCACTTGGCTCTGTCATAACCTCACATGGTCTCTCCTATCATTGCTATGCAGACGACACACAATTAATCTTCTCCTTTCCCCCTTCTGATGACCAGGTGGCGAATCGCATCTCTGCATGTCTGGCAGACATATCAGTGTGGATGACGGATCACCACCTCAAGCTGAACCTCAGCAAGACGGAGCTCCTCTTCCTCCCGGGGAAGGACTGCCCGTTCCATGATCTCGCCATCACGGTTGACAACTCCATTGTGTCCTCCTCCCAGAGCGCTAAGAACCTTGGCGTGATCCTGGACAACACCCTGACGTTCTCAACTAACATCAAGGCGGTGTCCCGTTCCTGTAGGTTCATGCTCTACAACATCCGCAGAGTACGACCCTGCCTCACACAGGAAGCGGCGCAGGTCCTAATCCAGGCACTTGTCATCTCCCGTCTTGATTACTGCAACTCGCTGTTGGCTGGGCTCCCTGCCTGTGCCATTAAACCCCTACAACTCATCCAGAACGCCGCAGCCCGTCTGGTGTTCAACCTTCCCAAGTTCTCTCACGTCACCCCGCTCCTCCGCTCTCTCCACTGGCTTCCAGTTGAAGCTCGCATCCGCTAAAGACCATGGTGCTCGCCTACGGAGCTGTGAGGGGGAACGGCACCTCAGTACCTCCAGGCTCTGATCAGGCCCTACACCCAAACAAGGGCACTGCGTTCATCCACCTCTGGCCTGCTCGCCTCCCTACCACTGAGGAAGTACAGTTCCCGCTCAGCCCAGTCAAAACTGTTCGCTGCTCTGGCCCCCAATGGTGGAACAAACTCCCTCACGACGCCAGGACAGCGGAGTCAATCACCACCTTCCGGAGACACCTGAAACCCCACCTCTTCAAGGAATACCTAGGATAGGGTAAGTAAGGGTAGGTAATCCTTCTCCCCCCAACAAGATTTAGATGCAAGTGGCTGTTCCACTGGTTGTCATAAGGTGTATGCACCAATTTGTAAGTCGCTCTGGATAAGAGCGTCTGCTAAATGACTTAAATGTAAATGTAAATGTAGGTAATGCCACATAATGTTGGATGCCAACTGTTGATAAACCCCACCGAAGAAGATGACTAGAAGTCACAGCCAGTTTAGTTCTTGGCTGCCCTGTGCTAGCAAAAGTGAGTCCCAGATTAGCTGCATAAAACCAGTCAGGTGACTAATATTTTTTTCCGTCGTCTACCTTCAGAGGAAAAATAATTGTTTATTCACTATGATACCAGAAGCTGGCAGTATATACTAGGAAATGTCAGAGATGCCTCTGGGAAGACACTGTGAGTTCCATTGCAGTAAAGTTCAATGTCTCGACATCATAATGCTCGGCTATGAAAAGGAAACTGAAATTTCCTCCTGAGGTGTCGAAGTGCTGCACCCCCTATAACCGCATTGGATATTATTTGACCCTGCATGTCATCCATGAACTTTGAACGTCTTGAAGAACGATCTGGCCTAAATGCCCATGTACTCTTATCATCTCAACCCGGCACAGCCAGAAGAGGACAGGCCATCCCTGTGTGCCTGGTTCCTCTGTAGGTTTATTCCTATAGGTTCCTGCCTTTCTAGAGGTTTTTTTCTAGCCACTGTGCTTCTACATCTGCATTGCTTGCTCTTTGGGATTTTAGAAAGGGTTTCTGTCTTGCGATTTGTGGCAACTACTGATGTAAAAAGGGCTTCATAAAATCAATTTTGATTGAAATTTGAATAAGTCAACGGGTAGGTCTACTGTGCATCTTTAAAAACAACCATGCAGTGTATTTCAGGTACCCGGATGTTGTCTTGCCTTTCTCTTTCACATGGTCTATATTATATTTGACTTCTAATTGTGGGTTATTTTGTAACTAAGTTTATATTAGATCCCAGGTGTTGGGTGGGTGGTGGTTTAATAATGGCAAAGAGGGTGAATGTGACTCTGTGGTAATTACAGTACTTGATAATTACACCGCTGAGGGAACAGCTCTTTAAGATGAGCAATTACCTATAAAACCAGTTAACAGTCTTGGAGGGGATGGAAAAATGGCCTGTCTGGAGTAAATCTCTCCTTGAGTGGCAATTCATCTCAGTTGTTCTTATTGGCCTGGATGCAACCTACAGCACAATTGATTGTTTAGGGATACCTAGGCATGTATTTACGTAATTTTTCTCTTGGGTGTTATTTTTAGATGAAGGGCTATCTATTTACAGCTTTGCAAACGTAGTTAAGAAATGATTGACAGAAAATGTATGGACACAACACAAGCAATGTTAATTGTTTTATAAAATGAGCAAAGGAGATAAACACAAACTTGGTCTGGAGAAATGATTGTGTTTATGTACTGTAGGCTTGGCCTACACTCTTAAAAATATTAAGTTCCTGCAGTATCCATTAGGGGTTCTTTAAATTGAAACTGGGGGAATCCCTGTAAGTTATTCAAAGAGCTGAATAACCCCTTTTAATGGATCCTCAAAGAACCTTTTGAAGACAATTTTGGGCTTCATTTTTGAACTACTCCTCCCATATTATTATTTATTATATGGGAGGATAATAATAATAATAATAATATGCATAACAATAACAACAACACCACAATATTTTAGTTTTCAGTGTTTTGTGATTTTAGTGGCGTGTTGATGTTAATGTGTTGATGCTCTCTGTATCCATAGCCAGAATGATTTTGCAGTGCATGGTGATCGGACAGATTTCCTGTTCTTTTCATCAGAGGTGAAGGGAGGGTGAAGTCTGCGACTCCAAAATATAGGAATTGTACAGATGTTTAACAAAACATGCACACAACAGTATTCATACCTTGGTTTTTATGGTGAATGAAAAAACCTGTTTTGATAATGGTTTTCATACACATATCTTGTCCATAATGTAGAGACTTATGGGATATTCATTGACGAGGGAGGAGAATGGTAAATGTGATCAGCTTGACATACCTTTTGTATGCCTCCTTGTCTGTATACCTACAGACACAAAAGGTGAGCAGTTCAGTCATCTGCACCCAATACATCCAGCCTTCAACACATTCTTATAGCCTACATATTCTTACCTCTTTGTTGATTGATATCCATTGGATTTTGTAAATGTTCTGTTTTAGAAAGATTTGCACAAATATGAAAATATAGATGGTATCACCCACCATACAACTATCAATTTAGATCCTACAAGGGACAACCCTTACCTTAACTGAAACATGTAAAGATCCCCTCAGTTTAAGTGCCTGCACCTGCTGTCCTTTCAAATTGAAATCCAAATATTTCAGTTGTGCAGTTAGGTTCCTGCAAGTACTCCCACCAACTAAGGAGGTTACTCGATGAATCCCACCTCCTATGGGGTTCTTGGAAGAACCTTTTGGGGGGAACATGTTCAGTGCCAAGAACCCTAAGGTTTCTCAAAGAACTTTGAGGATCTTAGAAGAACCGTTGTTGAACCCCTAATTTTTACAGTGTAGAGAGACGTGATATGAATCCATTGGATATGGCGTTCACTCTATTCCTCTGCTCCTCACCCGTAGGCCTACTTGAGTGATCAACTCTTCCCAGATTACACTAATGACACTGGGAGGTTCTTCTCATCACAAAATGATTAATAAACCTTTGATGTGCCTCAACGCATTTTAAGACACTTGCCTGGGAGCACATTAAATGTCATTAATCTATCTGTCCAACCACACCCACCCACATTAAAGCAAATTTGCAACCATTACCTGCAGAGGTCACCAAAATCTGCCTAATGTATGCAATTACATCATGGAACTCCTTGCAGTTTGATGCAGATATATTTCAGAGATATTTTAGAACGGAACCATATGTGTGTGTGGATGAATTGATGCATGTGCGTGAGTCTCCTTGTGTTTATGTATGCAGAGCATGTGTCTATTCATGCAATAAAAAGTGCTCTCTGGGTATTATCTGAAGAGAAAATTAAAGTTTTTTTATAATGAGATTTTTGTTCCGTGTGACAGCCTCTGAAATCTGATGACTAATAATCCTGTTAACCCAGCAATGTCCTTCATAGCTGACTGGCTGGCATTACAATCTCTCTCGCTCCCTCTCTCTCTCTTTCTATTTGGTCTCTCTATCTTTATCTTTTTTAATTTGCTCTTAATTATGTGAACATGGCAGACAACAGAGCAAACCGGTCAGAATTGTATCTAAGGATCTTAAATCACTGTTCAAGAATTTAATTTGAAAACATTTCTATGTGGAATATGCAATTGGATCAGTTATTGTGATCTCATCGGTGGATGTTTTTAGACATGTTATCTTCATATCAACAGTTGGAGAAGTACACCGACATTCAGAAAATAAACTCCTGATGGCCGAAAAACCTGTGTTGTGTAACCTTGGTGAAGGAATTAAGATGCCTTCGTGATAGAGGACAGAAAGCTTTTATTAGTGTAATAACATGCCACATAGTTCAGCTGACAGGGCAGTGATAGCAAGACATAACAGTGAAAAAACTCACATACCTGCCCTTTTAATCCTCCTTAGCTGAGGATACTTGAGACATTTTGTGGAAGTGAGAAGACAACATCATCCATCAATTCTTCACTCTTTTCAAGAACATTCTCAATGTCACAGGTTTGCTTTTGAAGTGCTCAAACCTTTTGTCATCCATCATAGTATAGTTACTGTTGGAACCATGGAGGGGCTGTAGTGACCATTATACAATGGGTGGGTCTAATCCTGAATGCTTATCGGTTAAAAGTACATTCCAGCCTGTCATTTCCACAAGTTACCACCGGCTAAATCTATGATGTTAAAATGCTGTCTCATCAGCCCAGCCAGGAAATTTATAAATTTGATCTCCACTATAAAAAGCATCTAGACATGATCTCACTTTTCTTTTAGACTAACATTTAGTCTTCAACAGCGGAGTTTTGTATAAACCTTGCTGTCTGTCTCTCCAACATTTGCAACATTGTTTCAATATTCAAATTTGATCTCCAGCTGTCCCATGGTAATGAACTTGTCGGGATGAGAGGGACAGGTCGAAATCATGAAACGGGAGTGATTGTGTTAACTATGTTGTTGGCTAGCTCCTCTGAACAACGGTGTCCTGACGAGACAGCACATTTTCTATGCCGGGCGAAATCGTACATCATTAGCTCCATGTTATGGATGAATCCAAATAATTGTCACTAGAAAAGAGCTTATGCAAATGCAGCTACTTTGCTGTCATTCTGCCTGCACTGTTTGATGTGACTTTAAGTTAGCCGTAGTTGACTAGCTAGCAAGCAAGGGATAAGAGCATTGCCATTTAGAACAAACGACTGGATTGCGTCCATAGATGCAGAACAAAAAGACTGAACGACTGGTTTGCGTCTCTGGCAACCGAACCGATAGAACAAAAGACCAGCCGGCTTGGATAGCAACCCTATATTTCTGTCGGGACTATATCTTGTGGAAGGATGAAATAGTATGAATACATTTTTATGAAAATATGTAAATCATTATTTGAATATGTTGGCAACCCGTTGTATAAAAGTGATAATGCCCTCGAAGCCGGTGTTTGGAGGATATATTGACTTCATCTCGGGCCTATCAACACCCATGCCAATATATCCTCCAAACACCGGCTTCTCTGGCATTGGAAAGGTGTACCACTAGCGCCCGGCCTCGTCAACATCTGGTGAAATTGCAGAGCGCGAAATTCAAAAATACAAAATTCATAATATTAAACATTCATGAAAATACAAGTGTTATACGTCGGTTAAAAGCTTAACGTCTTGTTAATCCAGCTGCTTTGTGAAATTTCAAAGAGGCTTTGCGGCGAAAGCATACCATGAAATTATCTGAGGTAAGTTCCCCGCATACAAAAGCATTAAAAACATTTTCCAACCAAGCAGATGCATCACGAAAGTCAGAAATATCGATAAAATAAATCCCTTACCTTTGAAGATCTTCCTCTGTTTGCAATCCAAATGGTCCCAGCTACATCACAAATGGTTGTTTTGTTCGATAAAAGTTATTCTTTATATCCCAAAAAAGTCAGTTCTGTTGGTGCGCTTAATTCAATAATCCACCTATTTCCCCTCGTTCAAAATGCATACAAAATGAATCCCAAACGTTACCAATAAACTTGGTACAAACAAGTCAAACAACATTCCTAATCAATCCTCAGGTACCTTAATATGTAAATAAACAATCAAATTTAAGGCGGAGAATAGTATATTCATTACCGGAGATAAATAACCAAGTGCGCGCCCTCACCGGAACGTGCTACAAACACTACAGCCAAAATGGGAGCCACTTAGGAAAACTACAAATTCTAGCTCATTTTGGCATCTAGTGGAAGCCCTAGCAACTGCAATCTGGGAGGTATTCCTTTTATATTCCCATTGACAGCCCTAGTAATCAGGGGTGAGCTGAAAAAAAATAATTCTGGATGGATTGTCCTCGGGTTTTCGCCTGCCATTTCCGTTCTGTTATACTCACAGACAATATTTGAACAGTTTTTGGAAACTTTACAGTGTTTTCTATCCAATACTACCAATTATATGCATATCCTAGCTTCTGGGCCTGAGTAACAGGCAGTTTACTTTGGGCACCTCATTCATCCAAACTTCCGAATACTGCCCCCTAGCTCGAAGAAGTTAAGAGGAATCCTAACTCAACCCTCAATCATGGGATAGTCAGTCTGTTTAGGGCATTGCCTTCCTTATGTTAAGGTTTTTAATTTTGAATATTTATTTCTGAGTCGATCAAACAAAATATTAGCAATTGTATTTTGTGGGGGTAAAGGTTATTCTAACATGAGTGCCTTTGCCATACTGCACGTTTTAAAGTATGCTTACTCTACTGGTGATGGTAGTAATGATGATGTCTCTATGGTCTGAGTAGTACTATAAGGAAGAGGAGAGTAGTGCATGGAGGGACCTACCCAGAGTGTTGTTGTGCTGTAAGTGATTGATTACTCTCTCCGCCTTAGTAGTTTGATTAAGGTTCCTGTGATTTATCTATGCTATTCAGAACATCATCATACTATCCCTATATGCACTCAACAAAAACACTCTGTTGAGTTGTGCATATGTGTGTGTAGTGTGTATGTGTGTATCTCCTTACTATAATATAAATCCCATAACTTGGCAAGTGTGTCTGAATAAATGAATAAGGAAATGTACTCCTTCCATCACTCATTTTGTATTAAAGCGGATAACATCCCCCTTTAATAGACACTTATTAAATTATTTCATATGTGATGGATGTGTTCACTTTAAAGCTGAAATTGCCTGGAGTGTGGTCATTGTGTCTCAGAAGCTCAGTAAATATTTCTTATCTGCTGTGAAAATGAATTTAGTGTGTTTTGATAGTTCAGGTCTGTGAGCTCCAGTTTGTCTTTATGTCATCTGGTTGACAGAGTGGAAGAGTCAAGAGTCCCTAGATGTGAATGAAGTGGTGGAAGTAAATACATAGATGTAATAAAAGAGGATAATTTAATGTCAAATGACTGAGTACAGATGGCTACACATAAATAGATTTGAGGGGTGTTCAACTCTATCTTCCAACTTGTGCAATATCTCATGTCCATGTACAGTTTAATCTCCAAAATGCTTTCAATTTAATTGACCCTTACTTTATCCCTTTAACAACTGACACTGTGCCAGCATTGGGATTGTCATCATCATAATGGTATCAGTCAAGCTGTAATACATAGACCAGTCTTAATCAGTCTTTAAAAAACAACCACAGAGTTCAATAAAACATCTTCTGGATTCTGCTGTCTTTCTGTTGTGAGGGCTGGGTGGGATGTCGTAGCAGGCACTTTGTACTTCCTCTTTCTGATGGGCAGGGCCCCACATACAGGCAGTTTGTGCTCTGCACTTCCTGCCAGGAGGGGTGGAGGGCTTGCACTGACCTTGCCTCACATGTTTTTCCCTGCTGTTGTCCCCAGGAGCTTTTCTAAGATGGAGGAGAGGCCCTGCCACTGTGGCGTTGGCTCAGAGACACATCAGAGACTCATTGATCCCAGTGTTTATAATTGCCCAAACACAGCATATTCATGTTGAATAAGCAATATAATATAGGAACTTTTGATCGTAGAATGTTTTTGAATTACTGCAAGGCAATTTCTTCTGTCATCTAACAATGTTTATGCTTGACATAGTACAGTAGAGCATTCACCAACTAATTGGGTTGAAAATCTGTTTTGGGACCTATAATCATGCATGATACAGGTCACTGCCAAAATAAAGGAAACACCAACATAAAGCATTATAATAGGCCATTGGGCAACCACGAGCCAGAACAGCTTCAATGCACCTTGGCATATATTATAGTGTCTGGAACTCTTGGAGGGGTGTTACACCATTCTTCCACAAGAAATTCCATAATTTGGTATTTTGTTGATGGTGGTTGAAAATGCTGTCTCGGGCGCCTCTCAAGAATCTCACATACAGTGGGGAGAACAAGTATTTCCTACAACAGGTTTTCCTAATTACAAAGCATGTAGAGGTCTGTAATTTTTATCATAGGTACACTTCAACTGCGAGAGACGGAATCTAAAACAAAAATCCAGAAAATCACATTGTATGATTTTTAAGTAATTAATTTGATGTTTATTGCATTACATAAGTATTTGATACATCAGAAAAGCAGAACTTAATATTTGGTACAGAAACCTTTGTTTGCAATTACAGAGATCATACGTTTCCTGTAGTTCTTGGCCAGGTTTGCACACACTGCAGCAGGGATTTTGTCCCACTCCTCCATACAGACAGTCTCCAGATCCTTCAGGTTTCGGGGCTGTCGCTGGGCAATACGGATGGGGCAATGTATACATTGCCCCATCCATCCTCCCCTCAATACGGTGCAGTAGTCCTGTCCCCTTTGCAGAAAAGCATCCCCAAAGAATGATGTTTCCACCTCCATGCTTCAAGGTTGGGATGGTATTCTTGGGGTTGTACTCATCCTTCTTCCTCCAAACACTGCGAGTGGAGTTTAGACCAAAAAGCTCTATTTTTGTCTCATCAGACCACATGACTTTCTCCCATTCCTCCTCTGGATCGTCCAGATGGTCATTGGCAAACTTCAGACGGGCCTGAACATCCGCTGGCTTGAGCAGGGGGACCTTGCGTGCACTGCAGGATTTTAATCCATGATGGCGTAGTGTGTTATTACTGATTTTCTTTGAGACTGTGGTCCCAGCTCTCTTCAGGTCATTGACCAGGTCTTGCCGTGTAGTTCTGGGCTGAATCCTCACCTTCCTCATGATCATTGATGCCCCACAAGGTGAGATCTTGCATGGAGCCCCAGACCGAGGGTGTTTGACCGTCATCTTGAACTTCTTCCATTTTCTAATAATTGCGGCAACAGTTGTTGCCTTCTCACCAAGCTGCTTGCCTATTGTCCTGTAGCCCATCCCAGCATTGTGCAGGTCTACAAGTTTATCCCTGATGTCCTTACACAGCTCTCTGGTCTTGGCCATTGTGGAGAGGTTGGAGTCTGTTTGATTGTGTGTGGACAGGTGTCTTTTATACAGGTAACGAGTTCAAACAGGTGCAGTTAATACAGGTAATGAGTGGAGAACAGGGGGTCTTGTTAAATAAAAACAGGTCTGTGAGAGCTGGAATTCTTACTGGTTGGTAGGTGATCCAATACTTATGTCATGCATTAAAATGCAAATGAATTACTTAATCCAGAAAATCACATTGTATGAATTATTTTTGTTTTAGATTTCGTCTCTCACAGTTGAAGTGTACCTATGATAAAAAATTACAGACCTCTACATGCTTTGTAAGTAGGAAACACTGCCAATTTTGTAGGTTATCAAATACTTGTTCTCCCCACTGTAGGTGTTCAATTGGGTTGAGATCGGGTGATTAAGACGGCCATGGCAAATAGTTTACATCTTTTTCATGTTTATCAAACCATTCAGTGACCACTCGCGCCCCGTGAATGGGGGCATTGTCATCTTCTGGGGGCATAGCCATGGTAGACAAAATAATGATCTGCCCAGTGTTTTTATACATGATCCTAAGCATGATGGGATGTTGCTTAATTAACTCAGGAACCACACCTGTGTGGAAGCACCTGCTTTCAATATACTTTGTATCCCTCATTTACTCAAGTGTTTCCTTTATTTTGTTGGTTACCTGTATATTATTCACACATAGTGTTGTACAAAGATTTTTCAGTCCCTATGTACCTCTGTGGTTCGGTGTCTCCTCGGTGCTGATCTGTATCACTGTATTGGATGTTTCCTATTAGTCACTGCATCTGACAGATAATCACAGGCTGTGTCTTTCAAGGACAGCACAGCACTATTACTACAAGAAGCCTTAAGACAGAGGAACGGAAATGTATTCTCAGGCTATTTTAACCCTGTTAGTCCTGCTTGAGCTTCCTATTTCCTGTCCTCCTCAGTATACTTCCTGTCGAGCCATATCTTATGTTTCTCTAATATAGAATGTCATCTGCTGAGCAACAAAAATAACCTGGAATTTAGTAAGCTATGGACAGTTCATATTTTTCATTGTACAACATTGTCAGGTAGGCCTACCACTGCAATGCTGGGCAAAGGGGAACTATTATGGAACTACTGTATATAGGCTAATGAACCATAACAGGTCTCATTCCATCATGTTTGCAGTGAAGAGGCTTTGGACTGGTGGATCCACTGTGTTTCATGTTTGTCTGTTCCCACCCTCTGGTTCATCCCCTGGGGAGTCTTTCAGGCCCACATTTTTATTCCCTCTTCTTTCCTCTCGGTACGCTTGGCTTGGGCAGGGTGGAGCTCTAGGAAGTGGGGTGTATCCTTCCTCTCTGCTGAGGACATGACTGAGAAGGGGGTGGCCAAGCCGGGGGAGGGCTGGAGGCCGGTGTTGATTCAGGGATATAGATACAGAGTGGGGCCCTCAGCCTGTCTCTCTGCTCTGACAATGTACACAACCGGTCAAAAGTTTTAGAACACCTACTTATTCAAGGGTTTTTCTTTCTTTATTTGCTATTATTCTGACATTTCATATTCTTAAAATAAAGTGGTGATCCTAATTGACCTAAGACAGGGAACTTTTACTTGGATTAAATGTCAAGAATTGTGAAAAACGGTGTATGTAAACTTGCGACTTCAACTGTATGTATCTTACACCTTAGCCAAATACATATAACCTCAGTTTTTCATCATTCCTGACATGCTGTTTGTTTACAGCTCAGTATTTAACACCACAGTACCCTCCAAGCTCATCATTTAGCACCACAGTACCCTCCAAGCTCATCATTTAACACCACAGTACCCTCCAAGCTCATCATTTAACACCACAGTACCCTCCAAGCTCATCATTTAACACCACAGTACCCTCCAAGCTCATCATTTAACACCACAGTACCCTCCAAGCTCATCATTTAACACCACAGTACCCTCCAAGCTCATCATTTAGCACCACAGTACCCTCCAAGCTCATCATTTAACACCACAGTACCCTCCAAGCTCATCATTTAACACCACAGTACCCTCCAAGCTCATCATTTAACACCACAGTACCCTCCAAGCTCATCATTTAGCACCACAGTACCCTCCAAGCTCATCATTTAACACCACAGTACCCTCCAAGCTCATCATTTAACACCACAGTACCCTCCAAGCTCATCATTTAGCACTCACAGTTACCCACAGTCCAAGCTCATCATTTAACACCACAGTACCCTCCAAGCTCATCATTTAGCACCACAGTACCCTCCAAGCTCATCATTTAACACCACAGTACCCTCCAAGCTCATCATTTAACACCACAGTACCCTCCAAGCTCATCATTTAGCACCACAGTACCCTCCAAGCTCATCATTTAACACCACAGTACCCTCCAAGCTCATCATTTAACACCACAGTACCCTCCAAGCTCATCATTTAGCACCACAGTACCCTCCAAGCTCATCATTTAACACCACAGTACCCTCCAAGCTCATCATTTAGCACCACAGTACCCTCCAAGCTCATCATTTAGCACCACAGTACCCTCCAAGCTCATCATTTAGCACCACAGTACCCTCCAAGCTCATCATTTAGCACCACAGTACCCTCCAAGCTCATCATTTAACACCACAGTACCCTCCAAGCTCATCATTTAGCACCACAGTACCCTCCAAGCTCATCATTTAACACCACAGTACCCTCCAAGCTCATCATTTAGCACCACAGTACCCTCCAATCTCATCATTTAGCTCGAGGCCCTGGGTGTCAACGCTGCACGGTGCAATTGGGTCCTGAACTTCCTGAAGGTCTGGCCCTGTTGGTGAAGATAGGAAACAACACCTCCACTTTGCTGATCCTCAACACTTGGGCCCCACAAGGGTCCATGCTCAGAACCCTCCTGTATCCCCTGTTCACCCATGACTGCGTGGCCATGCACGCCTCCAACTCAATCCGGTTTGCAGATGACAAAACAGCAGTATGCTTACCAACAACGATGAGACTGCTTACAGGGAGGATGTGAGGGCTCTGGGAGTGAGGTGTCAGGAAGATAACCTCTCACTCAACATCAACAAAACAAAGGGGATGATTTGGCACATCAGGAAACAGCAGAAGGAGCAGCACCCGATCGACATCGACGGGACACCAGTGGAGAAGGTGGGAAGTTAAGTTCCTCTGTGTACACATCACCGACAAACTGAAATTGTCCACCCACACAGACAGTGTGGTGAAGAAGGCACAATAGCGCCTCTTCAACCTCAGGAGGCTGAGGAAATGTTTTGTCACATAAAACCCTCACAAACTTTTATGGATGCACAATTGAGAGCAATCCTGTCGGGCTGTATCACCGCCTGGTACGGCACCTACACCGCCCACAACCGCAGGGCTCTCCAGAGGGTGGTGCGGTCTGCACAACAAATCACCGGGGGCAAACTACCTGCTTTCCAGGACACCTAGAGCACCCGATGTCACAAGAAGGCCAAAAAGATTGTCAAGGACAACAACTACCCGAGCCACTGCCTATTCACCCCGCTATCATCCAGAAGGCAAGGTCAGTACAGGTGCATCAAAGCTGGGACCAAGAGACTGAAAAACAGCTATTTCAAGGCCATCAGACTGTTAAACAGCCACCACTAGCACAGAGAGCCTGCAGCCTACATACAGACTTAAAATCATTGTCCACTTTAATAAATGGAACACTAGTCATTTTAAATCATGTCATTTTAAATTATGTTTACATATCTTGCATTACTCATCTCATACGTATATGCTGTATTCTATACAATCTATTGTATCTCAGTCTATGCTGCTCTGACAATTCTCGTCCATATATTTATATATTCTTAATTCCATTCCTTTACTTAGATATGTGTGTATTAGGTATTTATTGTGAAATTGTTTGCTATTACTTGGTAGATATTGCTGCACTGTCAGGAGTAGATGCACAAGCATTTCACTACAATAACATCTGCTAAACACGTATGTGTCTAATAAAATTTGATTTGATTTGTTCATGTTCCAAAATTGCACCACTGTTTGTTGTATTGCCCAGAGCTACATCCATTAGATCAATTTCAGTGACGTGCATCCAGTGTTTTAGTGGGGTTTGGTCTTCAGTATGTCTGGACTCATGTGTAACCTGCTCGAACTATTAAAAAAATCCCTGTTTATTATTTTATATCATAGTAAATTAGATTGGCATCTTTGGGTGATAGCAGGTTCCTCTGGATAATTTAGATAATGTACTAGTGTTTTCAGGCTCATTTTTGAAAATTACAACCAACTCTTAAGATATTTTTGGATATTAACAATACATTTTTCACAGGTACACTTTCTTAGGTGATGCTTCAGATGAAAAATTGTGCCATATGTCATGGAAAAATTACAAAGAGCAACGATTTGAGGTACATAACATAACATATTTTGGAGATGTGGTAGTTTATATGATAGACTCTGCTGTGACTACTCTAGATGTTGTGGATTTAACCTTCTTCTCAAAGGTGACCCAGTGTCCCCTTCTGTCAGTAGGTCCAGCACCTGATGGATCAGAACCAGACGGGCTTAATCTACTCCCGCCTGTTTCACTCCCTGCAGTCCCAGTCCATCACAACATCACAAATACAGCTTTTCCACAGCTACAGTAAAAATACAACTCCACATTGCTCCCCAGGAAGGTACGATGCTATACACTTCCATGGAGCTGCACAACACATACAGAACCAGTCTGCAACTGAATCTTGGACTTCCTGACGGGCCGCCCAGGCGGTGTGGATAGGCAGAATCGCAACCGCTATGCTGACCATCAATATGGGGCCCCTTAGAGGTGTATGCTTAATCCAATCCTGTACTCCCTGTTCATCCACGACTGAGTGGTCGAGCACAACTCCAACACCATCATCAAGTTTTCTGATGACAAGAAGGTGGTAGTACTGATCACCGACAATGATGAGGCAGCCTATAGGTAGGGCAGAGACCTGGCAATGTAGTTCCAGGACAACAACCTCTCCCTCAGCATCAGCAAGCAAGACAAAGGAGCTACTAGTGGACTACAGGAAACGGAGGGGCAAGCACACCCCCACCCGCATAGATTGGGGCTGTAGTGGAGCAGGTTGAGAGCTTAAAGTTCCTTGTGTCCACATTACTAAGGAATTAACATGGTCCACACACCCACACAGTTGTGAAGAGGGCACGACAGCGCCTCTTCCCCCTCAGGAGGCTGAAATTATTTGGCATGGGCCCTCAGATCCTCAACAAGGTTGACAGCTGCACCATTGAGAGCATCTTGACTGGCTGCATCACCGCTTGGTACGGCAACTGCAAGGCACCTGACTGCAAGATGCTACAGAAGGTAATGATAATGGCGCCGGAGGGGAGGGCTGCAGTTCTACGAGCTCCAAACCAAACGTGCTATTTTGCTTGTTTTTTGTACATAACTCATTTTGTACATAATGTTGCTGCTACCTACCGCCTCTTATGACCGAAAGAGCTTCTGAACATCAGAACAGCGATGACTCACCTTGAACTGGACAAAGATTTTTTTCTTTAATGAGTCTGAGCGAAGGATATACAGCTTTGTCAAGACAATGCCCACATCCCCGTCATCAGCATGAAGAAAATACGGAGGAAAAGGGTGAGGAGGGCGGGTTGCCCTGCTGATGTCCAGGAGGGCTCTCACCTGGGCTCTCACCTGGGCTCTCACCTGGGCTCTCACCTGGGCTCTCACCTGGGCAACTGCTGTATGGGAACAACAGATGGCCACGTGTTAGTTTGGAGGGGTTCGTGGAAGAGGTGAAGAATGTTTTTGATGCCCCGTTCTCCGGGAGAGAGGCTGCCTGGAAGCTAGTTAAGCTTCGGCAGGACACCCGCAGTGTGGCAGACTATGCAGTGGATTTCCGCACACTGGCAGCGGAGAGTGCTTGGAACCAGGATGCGTTGTTCGATATGTTCCTGAACAGGAAGAAGCCAAGGACGAGCTTGCTGCTCAGGAGTTACCTATGGATCTCGATTCCCTCATTGTGTTAACCATCCGTATAAATGGGCGAGTATGGGAACGATGGAGGGAGAGGAAATTTGATTTTGCTCGCACATCCAGACATTCCACCTTGCCTCTGAGTCATCCCGGAAGTCCCCAACGTTCCCGTTACCGAGAGAACCCAAGGCTTCCTGACCTCCCCCAAGAGTTGCTGAAGACTGCCGAGTCACCGCTTCCCGAGCCTATGCAACTAGGCAGAGCTGGGCTGTTTCCAGCACAACAGCAATACAGGATCAACACGCAGAGTTGCCTGTATTGCGAAACTCTTGTTCATTTTGTGTCCTCTTGTCTTTAAAAAGACCAGACTCACCGATAGGAGTGAGTACTCTGGTGTGCCATATGGGGAGCCTTTCTGCTTCCCTTGCTCGCACCCCTTTTCATGCCATTCTGCTGTTGGGAAACCTGTCTACATCTCTCCATGTCCTCATTGAAGCTGGGGACGATGAGAGCTTTTTGGACACTACCCTTGCTTCCAAGCTGAACATCCCCACTAAATCCTTCTCCATTCCCATGCTGGACAGGCACTCTATAGGCCGGGTCACTCATAATACCACTCCCATCAACCTACGGGTGTCAGGGAATCACAGCGAGACTATTCAATTTCTGCTCATCAAGTCTCAGATTCCTGTGGTTTTGGGATTCTCCTGGCTCCAGCGATACAAATCAAATCAAATGTATTTATATAGCCCTTCGTACATCAGCTGATATCTCAAAGTGCTGTACAGAAACCCAGCCTAAAACCCCAAACAGCAAACAATGCAGGTGTAAAAGCACGGTGGCTAGGAAAAACTCCCTAGAAAGGCCAAAACCTAGGAAGAAACCTAGAGAGGAACCGGGCTATGTGGGGTGGCCAGTCCTCTTCTGGCTGTGCCGGGTAGAGATTATAACAGAACATGACCAAGATGTTCAAATGTTCATAAATGACCAGCATGGTCGAATAATAATAAGGCAGAACAGTTGATACTGGAGCAGCAGCACAGTCAGGTGGACTGGGGACAGCAAGGAGCCATCATGTCAGGTAGTCCTGGGGCACGGTCCTAGGGCTCAGGTCCTCCGAGAGAGAGAAAGAAAGAGAGAATTAGAGAGAGCATATGTGGGGTGGCCAGTCCTCTTCTGGCTGTGCCGGGTGGAGATTATAACAGAACGTGGCCAAGATGTTCAAATGTTCATAAATGACCAGCATGGTTGAATAATAGTAAGGCAGAACAGTTGAAACTGGAGCAGCAGCATGGCCAGGTGGACTGGGGACAGCAAGGAGTCATCATGTCAGGTAGTCCTGGGGCATGGTCCTAGGGCTCAGGTCCTCCGAGAGAGAGAAAGAAAGAGAGAAGGAGATAATTAGAGAACGCACACTTAGATTCACACAGGACACCGAATAGGACAGGAGAAGTACTCCAGATATAACAAACTGACCCTAGCCCCCCGACACATAAACTACTGCAGCATAAATACTGGAGGCTGAGACAGGAGGGGTCAGGAGACACTGTGGCCCCATCCGAGGACACCCCCGGACAGGGCCAAACAGGAAGGATATAACCCCACCCACTTTGCCAAAGCACAGCCCCCACACCACTAGAGGGATATCTTCAACCACCAACTTACCATCCTGAGACAAGGCCGAGTATAGCCCACAAAGATCTCCGCCACGGTACAACCCAAGGGGGGGGGGCGCCAACCCAGACAGGCTGACCACAACAGTGAATCAACCCACTCAGGTGACGCACCCCTTCCAGGGATGGCATGAGAGAGCCCCAGTAAGCCAGTGACTCAGGCCCTGTAATAGGGTTAGAGGCAGAGAATCCCAGTGGAAAGAGGGTAACCGGCCAGGCAGAGACAGCAAGGGCGGTTTGTTGTTCCAGAGCCTTTCCGTTCACCACTCCTGGGCCAGACTACACTCAATCATATGACCCACTGAAGAGATGAGTCTTCAGTAAAGACTTAAAGGTTGAGACCGAGTTTGCGTCTCTGACATGGGTAGGCAGACCGTTCCATAAAAATGGATGTCTATAGGAGAAAGCCATGCCTCCAGCTGTTTGCTTAGAAATTCTAGGGACAATTAGGAGGCCTGCGTCTTGTGACCGTAGCGTACGTGTAGGTATGTTCGGCAGGACCAAATCAGAGAGATAGGTAGGAGCAAGCCCATGTAACGCTTTGTAGGTTAGCAGTAAAACCTTGAAATCAGCCCTCGGTCAGCGTGGTAGCAACACATGACCACAACATGGTAGCAACACAACATGGCAGCAGCTCAACGTGGTAGCAGCATAAAACAGGGTGCAAACATTATTGAGCATAGACAACAGCACAAAGAGCAAGAAGGTAGAGACAACAATAGATCAGTGATGTTGTGTTAAGATTTTCCCCAAACATGACACTTTGTTTTCAGGACATAAAGTTCATTTCTTTGCCACATTTTTGCAGTTTTACTTTAGTGCCTTGTTGCGAAAAGGATGCATGTTTTGGAACATTTTATATTCTGTACAGGCTTCCTTTTAATTCTGTCAATTAAGTTAGTATTGTGGAGTAACTACAATATTGTTGATCCATCCCTAGTTTTCTCCTATCACAGCCATTAAACTCTGTAACTGTTTTAAAGTAACCATTGGCCTCATGGTGAAATCCCTGAGCGGTTTCCTCCCTCTCTGGCAACTGAGTTAGGAAGGACGCCTGTATCTTTGTCGTGACTGGGTGTGTTGATACACCATCGAGGGTAATTAAGTGTAATTAACAACTTCACCATGTTCAAAGGGATATTCAATGTCTGATTTTTCTTTATTTTTACACCATCTGCCAATAGGTTCCCTTCTTTGCGAGGCATTGGACCCCCAATATTTATATTTTGTTTATTTTTTCACTATCTTTATCTTTTAACTCTGCACTCTGCTACACTTGTTGTTTCAAATGCAATAAATAAAAGGATGGAAAGAGTAGCAAGATATGGGAGAAGAAAGAGAAAGAGTAGCAAGAGATGGGAGGATAAAGAGAAAGAGTAGCAAGAGATGGGAGAAGAAAGAGAGAGTAGCAAGAGATGGGAGAAGAAAGAGAAAGAGTAGCAAGAGATGGGAGAATAAAGAGAAAGAGTAGCAAGAGATGGGAGAAGAAAGAGAGAGTAGCAAGAGATGGGAGAGAAAGAAGAAAAGAGATGAGAAGAAAGAGAAAGAGTAGCAAGAGATGGGAGGATGAAGAGAAAGAGTAGCAAGAGATGGGAGAAGAAGAAGAAGAAAGAGTAGCAAGAGATGGGAGGATGAAAGAAAGAGCAAGAGATGGGAGAAAGAGATGGAGATGGAGGATGAAGAGAAAGAGAAAGAGATGGAGAGAAAGATGGAGATGGGAGAAGAAAGAGAAAGAGTAGCAAGAGATGGGAGAAGAAAGAGAGAGTAGCAAGAGATGGGAGAAGAAAGAGTAGCAAGAGATGGAAGAAGAAAGAGTAGCAAGAGATGGGAGAAGAAAGAGAGAGTAGCAAGAGATGGGAGAAGAAAGAGAGAGTAGCAAGAGATGGGAGAAGAAAGAGAAAGAGTAGCAAGAGATGGGAGAAGAAAGAGAGAGTAGCAAGAGATGGGAGAATAAAGAGAAAGAGTAGCAAGAGATGGGAGAAGAAAGAGAAAGAGTAGCAAGAGATGGGAGGATAAAGAGAGAGTAGCAAGAGATGGGAGAAGAAAGAGAAAGAGAGAAGAGATGGGAGAAGAGATGGAGATGGGAGAAGAAAGAGAGAGTAGCAAGAGATGGAAGAAGAAAGAGTAGCAAGAGATGGGAGAAGAAAGAGAGAGTAGCAAGAGATGGAAGAAGAAAGAGTAGCAAGAGATGGGAGAAGAAAGAGAGAGTAGCAAGAGATGGGAGAAGAAAGAGAGAGAGGAAAGAGATGGGAGAAGAAAGAGAAAGAGTAGCAAGAGGTGGGAGAAGAAAGAGAGAGTAGCAAGAGATGGGAGAATAAAGAGAAAGAGTAGCAAGAGATGGGAGGATAAAGAGAGAGTAGCAAGAGATGGGAGAATAAAGAGAAAGAGTAGCAAGAGATGGGAGGATAAAGAGAAAGAGTAGCAAGAGATGGGAGAAGAAAGAGAGAGAGTTGCTAATCAGGGCAGAAAGTAAATCAAATCCTTTTCCTGTGCTCTGCCACAGAGGGATACAGTGAGTCTCTGGGGACACTGCATCACTGAACACACATTTTAACATATTTAACATATCACATACATTAGATCACTTAGCCTTTTGTGCTGGGACTGTTTACATGAAAACTCGATGACTCAAAGGAGAGCTTGGTATTTATGCCTGGTATGGCTGGCAGCCTGGCGCTGTCTTCAGCATCAGAGGACACAATCACATTTAATGGCCTTCAATAGGATGTAAACCAGCCCTTAGTTATTACACAGCTTCTCTCAATTCACTTACCATCAACTCACTCACCATCATCTCTCAGCTCACTTACCATCATTACCAAGTCTGACCATAAAACTGTTCATTACTTCACATCTCACTGTCACCTATGAATAATACATAATAGGTCTTTGTAATAAACAAGTATTATTAAAGACTTCAAGATTACATTAAAGATTACATTAAAGATATCATCAGGAAAAGAAAGAGAATTTGTAAAATGTCAGAAAATAGGGTGTTTTAGGTAGAAAACAGACATTGTCCATACTGAGGCAGCAAAACATTTTAGTCACGGTTTTACTCTATGTACTAAGTGGTGAGCATGGAATCTCTGGTGTCACTTTGAATGGCGGGACAATTAAATGAAACTGCCTGAAGACACTTTCTGGGCTAGTCATTAAGAATGATGTGTAAAATATCTACTAACAGGTCGATGTTTAGCTAAGTGTTCTGTTAATTGCATCGGTTAACAAGAAAAGCACTGAGGGGAGAATAAGTAGGGTGTTGTTGAAATACGGTAGTTTAAGTGGGAATCAAAAAAATCTCAGACTTGGCCTACACATACAATATGATTCAAATTGAATTCCTATCAAAGCTCTCCAATACATTTAGAGGTTTAGATGGTACAATGACTCTATGCACTGCTTGTTTTGTCACACAAAACTGAAATTATCTGAACCATTATAATTGTAGCAACCAGGCAATGGCGGAGCGATTCCCCCTTATTGCACCTTTTTTATAATTAGAATATATACATATTTTTTTACTTTTACCCTTTTTTTGTGGTATCCAATTGGTACTTTAGTCTTCTCTAATTGCTGCCACTCCTGTATGGACTCGGGAGAGGCAAAGGTCGAGAGCCATGCGTCCTCTGAAACACGACCCAACCAAGCCACACTGCTTCTTGACACACTGCTCGCTTAACCCGGAAGCCAGCCACACCAATGTGTAGGAGGAAACACCGTACACCTTGCGACAGTGTCAGTGTGCCCGGCCCGCCACAGGAATCACTAGAGCGCAACTGGACAAGGGCATCCCTGCCGGCCAAACCCTCCCCTAACCCAGACGATGCTGGGTCAATTGTGCACCTCCCCATGGGTCTCCTGGTTGCGGCCGACTGCAACAGAGCCTGGGCTCTAGTGGCACAGCTAGTAACTGTGATGCAGTGCCTTAGACCACTGGGGCACCCGGGAGGCCATATTGCACCTTTATTGGCTATTCTAGTCCCTGTTGTATGTACTGCAGATTGTTGCCCATGGATGCCTTAATTAGCCCCCTGCTGTAGAATCTCAGTGAAACGTCTCCTGTTCCATCTCACCTCCCACCACCGCTTCATTTCCGTCTGTCACATCTCACTTTCTGCTGAGGACAGGAACACTTCGATAAAAGTCACTCCATGCATATGACTTCTCATTTCTCCACAGCAAGAGCAGCATTTTGGAAGTAAGTTCCCTCGCCTGTGTCCCTCCTCACCTCATCACCTTACCGCAGTAAGGAAAAGTGCAGATATGCATGAGCACAGGCCATCCCCCATCAGCAAGAGGGGGGAGGGGGATGCTGAAACTTGTCTAACAACCGGAGAAAAGGTTTGTACAGCAGAATAAGCACATAACATATTATGTTCAACCTGAGAAGAAGAGGAGTTCAATGGTAAGTTTGCCCCGAGGATGTTTTATATTGTATGGCCCATTCACATCTGTGTTAACACAAACCATAATGGGACTCATTAAATCTGCTGTAGTAGAATGGACCACATCCCCTCCTGGGAGAACCTGTAGCAGCAGTAGCGGTGCGTGGATAAAATCACTGGTGGAAGCCAAGCCAGGGGAAAAAATCCATATTACAACCTATGTGTTGTGATAATTGTGTTGTCTGCTCTATAACCTGTTAGTTCATATGCCTTGCGACGGTGATAAATTCAACCACACCTTTGTTTCATCACAAAACTGGAGAGCAACCTCTGTACGGTGAAGTCCACAAAGCATTTTGTATGTAACAAACAGTTACATGACCTACAGCATTACATTATCAAATCACCAATGCTTCGTCTAATACAGTGACCACTAAAAGATACCAAAACTATTTAGTCCAATCAACGTTAGCTAAATATGATATGGCTGTCCATGTTTCTGATTTGTGTGTTTGTGTGCATGCATTCACAGAAAAAACATGTTGACTAACCCTACTTGTAGAGAAATGCCAATGCCATCCTCCTCTCTTTCATTTTGATTAAACTGTCTATCACTCTGTCATACAGTGTTAGCTTTTATTTTTTGTTGTCCTTAGGCAAGCTGACTAAAATGCTTGCTCGCTAGCCTAACTTCATTCATGGGCAACGTTAGCTAGTTAACATTAGCCTTCTACATCGAGCTACATATTTAACTTCCAACCTCTGTCCAGGGGCACAATGTATGAATTTATGGTTGGATCAGAATCGCCTTTATGGTCAATGGCCAGTACGGGGAATTAAGTAAAACCACAAGTCCAAATCCTGATCTCCATCCATGGCTAATTTAGGAAAGGGATGATTTTAGCTAGCTAGCCACCGGAGGACAACAACACAACAAAAAGCAACAATTCAAGTTGTTTCTGTCAATTACGTATTTCCCTTGATGTGATTGGAGTGAAGCCAAATCCAAACTTGCTTCCCTTGACCCTTTTTTATTTTGGTGTGCAAGCTCAACGCTGGCTTCCCTTGACCCTTTTTTATTTTGGTGTGCAAGCTCAACGCTGGCTTCCCTTGACCCTTTTTTATTTTGGTGTGCAAGCTCAACGCTGGCTTCCCTTGACCCTTTTTTATTTTGGTGTGCAAGCTCAACGCTGGCTTCCCTTGACCCTTTTTTATTTTGGTGTGCAAGCTCAACGCTGGCTTCCCTTGACCCTTTTTTATTTTGGTGTGCAAGCTCAACGCTGGCTTCCCTTGTATTCAATGCTACGGGTTGCAACAATGTAATACTCTTTATAACCAGACAGCATCAGATAGATGGCCAACACATACAGAGGGGTGCTGTTCGCTCCTATGCTTTCTCCAGTGAGACACCGTACATTAAGCCTCTTTCAAATTTTTGGAAAGTTATGAAAACACAGAGAGACTAAAGATCATTTGTATTATTTATTTTTCTTGGTCAATTGATTGGGGAGCTTGGCTTCCCTTGGCATCCATGAATACATTCCACTGTGCATTAGCACAATCTCTGAAGCTTGTCCTCACTTGCTCATTCTTTATGATCACTCATATAGTAAAGAGATGTCTACATCTTCACACTGCACCTTTGATCATAAGTGGTCAGTGGTTGTTATTAGTGCTACATAAAGCACAAGCAGACATTTTCGCGAAGAGGTCAAGACATAATGGGGTTCAATCCGATGCAGAAAGCTGCTGGAACCTGCTCTTTATACCGTTACTCAAGAGAGTGAGAGGGGGAGATTAGAGAATGAGAGAGACATGTCTAAGTTTATTTGCCTGCCTGCCTGCCTGTCTTTCACCAATTTATCCATTGCAGCTTTATCACCAAGTGTTTTTTGCCTTGAATACAATGTATTGACTTATGAGTCCACTGCTTCAATACCTTGATGCATATCGTGTGTGTGTGCGAGCAAGCGAGCGAGCGTTCGGTCTGCCTGTCCGCTTCATTGGAATCTGAGAATCTCTGTTTGTCTTGTCTAATCTTGCTACAATGTTGAGATCTTATGCTAACAATGTCAAGGTCAATCCACCATAGCTTTATTAAGACTGTGAATGCCACTCCAGAAGAGAAAGGTGGCTGCCATAACAATTACGCTTCATGACAGAATATTTAATACCACAGCTCATGAATCGGGATGCCATTTGAGTAAATCTCTTCTAGCTAATCGAGCATATTTGATTGTTTGAGTGAATTGTTCTCACTTTATCACCACATTTGTCAGTAAGCATTTCACGGTAAGGTCCTACACCTGTTGTATTTGGCGCATGTGACAAATAAATAAAATGTGATTTGATTTGACGTATTACTCAATAACAGTCGGATACATTTCAACAGTGCTTGGGGGTCTAAGGGAATTGGGTTTCACTGGGGTGACAAATGGGATCTGAATGAAATAAGGGACAGATGGGGGGGGATTCAAAGTAGGGAAGGTTTGTGTGGTTTGTTATTCGGCACAGGGGATGGTAGTGTGTTTTTTCCCCGGGTTTACATTAGCTCTTTTGCAGGTTTTACTACTGTATAGGTATAGTCAAGCATTAAGTCACCTCGGGGGTTTATTGTATATGGCCAATATACCACACCCCCTCGGGCCTTAATGCTTGACTATACCTCAGGTCAATATAGTCTACCAGTCTAACTCTATCCTGCCCTCTATCCACCATTCACAGTGAGAATAGGGGAAGGTGTACCGTTTGTCCAGATCTGCAATAGGTTAACTAGCAATCATACCACACATAAAAGCATACATTTTCAATTGTAATCCACAAGAACGAATAGCAGATAGGCAGCAGACAGGCCATGTGCATCATTCCCATGGAAAGACACTGAAGACATGAGACACACAGTTCAAAAAGCTTCCCTATTCATCTTGTTTAGGGACAATAAAATGATCCTACACAGACTAGCCTACAACACTACAATGAAATGAATAATTGCATTATTGTTTTAAAGTGAGTACAAAATTCTACTCTAGGCTGCAGTGAAAACGTCATTGGAATAACTGTGCAAAAGTCCTGTGATTTGACTGTTTCATTCCATTTGGATCCATTGTGGGTTTCCTCTGGACAGTTTAGAAAGACACAGTAGCAGGCCAGTCTGGCTGTATGTTTACTTCTGATACTGAGATGCTCGGTCTGTTGCAGTTCATCATTCTCCCAAGTAGTCCTGTAATAATGTGGCCTGTGCAAACCTATGCAGACATTTTTGTGGCAAAACCATCAGTAGGCCAAGAGTGGAAAATGCTATGGAAAACCATTTAGCATGAATTTTTTTATTTGGTACTGTACATGGGAATTTGACCGCAAAAGTAATTTTTGTCCACTATAATGTGTACTCAGACTTTTATCTGCAACAAGTCAATTTGATGGAAACACAACTCTGATGGGAAAATGTGAATATGGTTTTTATGCCGATTTTAGAATATTCACACAGTTCGTGTACTTCAGGAAACAGCAGAGCGAGCACCCCCCATCCACATTGACGGGACAGTAGTGAAGAAGGTGGAAAGTTTTAAGTTCCTCGGCGTGCACATCACGGACAAACTGAAATGGTCCACCCACACAGACAGCGTGGTGATTAAGGCGCAACAGCGCCTCTTCAACCTCAGGAGACTGAAGAAATTTGGCTTGTCACCTAAAACACTCAAACTTTTACAGATGCACAATTGAGAGCATCTTGTCGGGCTGTATCAACACCTGGTATGGCAATTGCTCCTCCCACAACCTCAAGGCTCTCCAGAGGGTAGTGCGGGCTGCACAACGCATCACCGGGCGCAAACTACCTGCCCTCCAGGACACCTACAGCACCCGATGTCACAAGAAGGCCAAAAAGATCATCAAGGACAACAACCACCCGAGCCACTGCCTGTTCACCCCGCTGTCATCCAGAAGGTGAGGTCAATACAAGTGCATCAAATCTGGGACTGAGAGACTGAAAAACAGCTTCTATCTCAAAGCCATCAGACTGTTAAACAGCCATCACTAACATAGTGGCTGCTGCCAACATACAGACTCAAATCTCTGGCCACTTTAATACATTTTATAAATTGCTAACCATGTGTATGTGACCAATAAAATTTGATTCGATTTGATAGAAATCTGTCGCCAATTGGATGTAAACCCAGCTATTGACACCCTAAAGACTCTGACAATTGCACAAGTCCACAGTCACTTTGATTATGCCTGCACAATATGCACATCATGGTTCACCAGCACCCCATACATCTAAAGAATAAGCTGCAGACCAGCCAAAACAAGCTTGTAAGATTTGTACTTAACCCCCCCCCCTCATACTCATCTGGTTGGTCCCATGTTTCATGAAGTGAAATTAAAGATTCCCTACATTTTCCATATGCACAAATCTTATTTCTCTCAAAGTTTGTGCACACACTTGTTTCCCTATTAGTACGCATCTCTCCTTTGCCAAGATAATCCATCCACCTGACAGGTGTGGAATATGAATTATCTGATTAAACAGCATGATCATTTTTACACAGTTGCACCTTATGCTGGGGGCAATAAAAGGCCACTCTAAAATGTGTAGTTTTGTCACACAACACAATGCCACAGATTTATCAAGTTTTGAGGGAGTGCGCAATTGTTATGCAGGACTGTCCACCAGAACTGTTGCCAGAGAATAGAATGTTCATTTCTCTACCATAAGCTGCCTCCAATGTCGTTTTAGAGGCCTGCATACTCACCAGACATGTCACCCATTAAGCATGATTGGGATGCTCTGAATCAACGTGTACGACAGCGTGTTCCAGTTCTTACCAATTTCCAGCAACTTCACACAGCGATGAAGAAGAGTGTGACAACATTCCACAGGCCACAATCAACAGTCTGATAAACTGATCCACGTCCATATCTTTTTTTGAAAGATATGTGACCAGCAGATGCATATCTGTATTCCCAGTCATGTGAAATCCATAGATTAGAACCTAATGAATGTATTTAAATGTACTGATTTCCTTCTATGAAATGTAACTCAGTAAAATATTTTAAATTGTTACATATTGCGTTTATATTTTTGTTCGGTGTAGTATTCATTAAATCAAATCAAATCAAATGTATTTATATAGCCCTTCGTACATCAGCTGATATCTCAAAGTGCTGTACAGAAACCCAGCCTAAAACCCCAAACAGCAAACAATGCAGCTGTTGCATTATTTTGTTCGGTGTTGTATTCATTATTTTGTTCGGTGTAGTATTCATTATTTTGTTCGGTGTAGTATTCATTATTTTGTTCGGTGTTGTATTCATTATTTTGTTCGGTGTTGTATTCATTATTTTGTTCGGTGTAGTATTCATTATTTTGTTCGGTGTAGTATTCATTATTTTGTTCGGTGTTGTATTCATTATTTTGTTCGGTGTAGTATTCATTATTTTGTTCGGTGTAGTATTCATTATTTTGTTCGGTGTAGTATTCATTATTTTGTTCGGTGTAGTATTCATTATTTTGTTCGGTGTTGTATTCATTATTTTGTTCGGTGTTGTATTCATTATTTTGTTCGGTGTAGTATTCATTATTTTGTTCGGTGTAGTATTCATTATTTTGTTCGGTGTTGTATTCATTATTTTGTTCGGTGTAGTATTCATTATTTTGTTCGGTGTAGTATTCATTATTTTGTTCGGTGTAGTATTCATTATTTTGTTCGGTGTAGTATTCATTATTTTGTTCGGTGTAGTATTCATTATTTTGTTCGGTGTAGTATTCATTATTTTGTTCGGTGTAGTATTCATTATTTTGTTCGGTGTAGTATTCATTATTTTGTTCGGTGTTGTATTCATTATTTTGTTCGGTGTAGTATTCATTATTTTGTTCGGTGTAGTATTCATTATTTTGTTCGGTGTTGTATTCATTATTTTGTTCGGTGTAGTATTCATTATTTTGTTCGGTGTAGTATTCATTATTTTGTTCGGTGTTGTATTCATTATTTTGTTCGGTGTAGTATTCATTATTTTGTTCGGTGTTGTATTCATTATTTTGTTCGGTGTTGTATTCATTATTTTGTTCGGTGTTGTATTCATTATTTTGTTCGGTGTAGTATTCATTATTTTGTTCGGTGTAGTATTCATTATTTTGTTCGGTGTAGTATTCATTATTTTGTTCGGTGTAGTATTCATTATTTTGTTCGGTGTTGTATTCATTATTTTGTTCGGTGTAGTATTCATTATTTTGTTCGGTGTAGTATTCATTATTTTGTTCGGTGTAGTATTCATTATTTTGTTCGGTGTAGTATTCATTATTTTGTTCGGTGTTGTATTCATTATTTTGTTCGGTGTAGTATTCATTATTTTGTTCGTGTAGTATTCATTATTTTGTTCGGTGTAGTATTCATTATTTTGTTCGGTGTAGTATTCATTATTTTGTTCGGTGTAGTATTCATTATTTTGTTCGGTGTAGTATTCATTATTTTGTTCGGTGTAGTATTCATTATTTTGTTCGGTGTAGTATTCATTATTTTGTTCGGTGTAGTATTCATTATTTTGTTCGGTGTAGTATTCATTATTTTGTTCGGTGTAGTATTCATTATTTTGTTCGGTGTTGTATTCATTATTTTGTTCGGTGTTGTATTCATTATTTTGTTCCGTGTAGTATTCATTATTTTGTTCCGTGTAGTATTCATTATTTTGTTCGGTGTAGTATTCATTATTTTGTTCGGTGTAGTATTCATTATTTTGTTCGGTGTTGTATTCATTATTTTGTTCGGTGTAGTATTCATTATTTTGTTCGGTGTAGTATTCATTATTTTGTTCGGTGTAGTATTCATTATTTTGTTCGGTGTTGTATTCATTATTTTGTTCGGTGTAGTATTCATTATTTTGTTCGGTGTAGTATTCATTATTTTGTTCGGTGTTGTATTCATTATTTTGTTCGGTGTAGTATTCATTATTTTGTTCGGTGTAGTATTCATTATTTTGTTCGGTGTTGTATTCATTATTTTGTTCGGTGTTGTATTCATTATTTTGTTCGGTGTAGTATTCATTATTTTGTTCGGTGTTGTATTCATTATTTTGTTCGGTGTTGTATTCATTCATTGGTCTGGTCCACAGAATTACCATGAACTCAGCCCCCAGGTATCTATCAAACCATTTTCCATTTGTTAGAGATGTCCACCAGCATAATGCCAAAGACTCTAATATTCACTGTTTTAAATGTAAGCGTCTATCTGGTAGGAACACATTTTTATATAGCCTACTTGAGCTGGAGAGTGAGACATTTACATTACATTACATTTAAGTCATTTAGCAGACGCTCTTATCCAGAGCGACTTACAAATTGGTGCATACACCTTATGACATCCAGTGGAACAGCCACTTACAATAGTGCATCTAAATCTTTTTAGGGGGGTGAGAAGGATTACTTACCCTATCCTAGGTATTCCTTGAAGAGGTGGGGTTTCAGGTGTCTCCGGAAGGTGGTGATTGACTCCGCTGTCCTGGCGTCGTGAGGGAGTTTGTTCCACCATTGGGGGCCAGAGCAGCGAACAGTTTTGACTGGGCTGAGCGGGAACTGTACTTCCTCAGTGGTAGTGCCCTTGTTTGGGTGTAGGGCCTGATCAGAGCCTGGAGGTACTGAGGTGCCGTTCCCCTCACAGCTCCGTAGGCAAGCACCATGGTCTTGTAGCGGATGCGAGCTTCAACTGGAAGCCAGTGGAGAGAGCGGAGGAGCGGGGTGACGTGAGAGAACTTGGGAAGGTTGAACACCAGACGGGCTGCGGCGTTCTGGATGAGTTGTAGGGGTTTAATGGCACAGGCAGGGAGCCCAGCCAACAGCGAGTTGCAGTAATCAAGACGGGAGATGACAAGTGCCTGGATTAGGACCTGCGCCGCTTCCTGTGTGAGGCAGGGTCGTACTCTGCGGATGTTGTAGAGCATGAACCTACAGGAACGGGACACCGCCTTGATGTTAGTTGAGAACGACAGGGTGTTGTCCAGGATCACGCCAAGGTTCTTAGCGCTCTGGGAGGAGGACACAATGGAGTTGTCAACCGTGATGGTGAGACCATGGAACGGGCAGTCCTTCCCCGGGAGGAAGAGGAGCTCCGTCTTGCTGAGGTTCAGCTTGAGGTGGTGATCCGTCATCCACACTGATATGTCTGCCAGACATGCAGAGATGCGATTCGCCACCTGGTCATCAGAAGGGGAAAGGAGAAGATTAATTGTGTGTCGTCAGCATAGCAATGATAGGAGAGACCATGTGAGGTTATGACAGAGCCAAGTGACTTGGTGTATAGCGAGAATAAGAGAGGGCCTAGAACAGAGCCCTGGGGGACACCAGTGGTGAGAGCGCGTGGTGAGGAGACAGATTCTCGCCACGCCACCTGGTAGGAGCGACCTGTCAGGTAGGACGCAATCCAAGCGTGGGCCGCGCCGGAGATGCCCAACTCGGAGAGGGTGGAGAGGAGGATCTGATGGTTCACAGTATCGAAGGCAGCCGATAGGTCTAGAAGGATGAGCGCAGAGGAGAGAGAGTTAGCTTTAGCAGTGCGGAGCGCTCCGTGATACAGAGAAGAGCAGTCTCAGTTGAATGACTAGTCTTGAAACCTGACTGATTTGGATCAAGAAGGTCATTCTGAGAGAGATAGCGGTAGAGCTGGCCAAGGACGGCACGCTCAAGAGTTTTGGAGAGAAAAGAGAGAAGGGATACTGGTCTGTAGTTGTTGACATCGGAGGGATCGAGTGTAGGTTTTTTCAGAAGGGGTGCAACTCTCGCTCTCTTGAAGACGGGAGGGACGTAGCCAGCGGTCAGGGATGAGTTGATGAGCGAGGTGAGGTAAGGGAGAAGGTCTCCGGAAATGGTCTGGAGAAGAGAGGAGGGGATAGGGTCAAGCGGGCAGGTTGTTGGGCGGCCGGCCGTCACAAGACGCGAGATTTCATCTGGAGAGAGAGGGGAGAAAGAGGTCAGAGCATAGGGTAGGGCAGTGTGAGCAGAACCAGCGGTGTCGTTTGACTTAGCAAACGAGGATCGGATGTCGTCGACCTTCTTTTCAAAATGGTTGACGAAGTCCTCTGCAGAGAGGGAGGAGGAGGGGGAGGGAGGATTCAGGAGGGAGGAGAAGGTGGCAAAGAGCTTCCTAGGGTTAGAGGCAGATGCTTGGAATTTAGAATGGTAGAAAGTGGCTTTAGCAGCAGAGACAGAGGAGGAAAATGTAGAGAGGAGGGAGTGAAAGGATGCCAGGTCCGCAGGGAGGCGGGAGTTTTCCTCCATTTCCGCTCGGCTGCCCGGAGCCCTGTTCTGTGAGCTCGCAATGAGTCGTCGAGCCACGGAGCGGGAGGGGAGGACCGAGCCGGCCTGGAGGATAGGGGACATAGAGAGTCAAAGGATGCAGAAAGGGAGGAGAGGAGGGTTGAGGAGGCAGAATCAGGAGAGGAGGAGGTTGGAGAAAGTTTGAGCAGAGGGAAGAGATGATAGGATGGAAGAGGAGAGAGTAGCGGGGGAGAGAGACAAACTGTCACAGCAACTCAAAGCCATACCAGCCAAAACCACTTTTAAAGATTATGTCAAAAGCTGGCTGATGTGTAAACAGTATACTTTTTTTGGGCTGTATCTCTGTAATGTATCTCTATAATGTGTCTGTATCTATGTCATTTTAAATTATGTATGTATTTATGTAAAACATAGGGAACACAATGGAAATAAGTCCCCAACTTTATTGTGCAATCCTTGTCACTTTTAAAAATCTTTGTACTGTGTGTATTTTTATTGACAATAAATAAATAAATCAAAACAAACTGAGCGGCGGCCAATCACAGATTGCCAAGCCTTCGATATTGGGTAGGCCTACAAGATAGGGAGGTATGTATTTTCTGTTTTCTGTTAGTCTATTTATAGTGGTTTTGAAGAAAGAAAACATGATATTGAAGTGCCAGAAGTCGGTATGCTTTGTTTATTGGTTGTGGACACTGGCACAGAAACCTGTTGGTGGATTTTTTTTCTTCATATACAGTATTTTATATAATGGTAAATATGGCATCAAAATGTTGAAAATCTCATTTCCTCTTAGCTGATCATTGTCTGCAGCTGGCTCTGATCAGCTGGCTCTGTAGCTTTTGAAAAAGGGTTGTGGAAAGTGCAAAGTGTGCGTGTGTGTGTGTTTTTGCCATGGCAAAAGCATGCTGTCTGCTGCTCCAGCTCTGACCACAGCTGAGTATCACCTTCATGTGCCACTTAATGTTGTTACAGGGAAATTAAAAGACACTTAAAAGACAGACAGACAGACTATACACACTTTGCACTTTCCACAACCCCTTTTCAAGAGCTATTCATCTTTATTGCCCACTTAAGGTAAAGTGCCCCAGATAGTTGAGGTTTAATCTCTCATTTACTGCAATGGCACCCCAACAATGGATCCATATAATGGTGACGATGACACAACATATCCATCATCCTTGTCAAGAGCGAGCCCCTGTCTTGGCAATAACGACTGAGATCACAAAGAAGATGGATGAGGAAGGGGAGTTTGACCCTAGAGAAAAGGAAAGATTCACATGAGGTTTTCATTTAAAACCTGAGAATAAAGGGACAAATTATCAGCTGTCAACTGTTTACCAAGATAGTGATTAGTGACATTTGGAGGGGGTATCATTTATTAAAAACAGACCTATTTGACCCCTGTGTTGCCATGGCAACAGCAAATCCATCACAATGCAGGTGCCCAGAGTGATAGACATACCAGTTGATATGGAGGTTGGCAGGACAAAGATGCAGAGAAATTGTCACAAAACATCCTATTTGAAATCCCCCCTTTCATCCTATGTCCTTTTCCTGATGTTCCATGCAGCGTAATTGACACAACCAATGTTTATTGCATACATGGTTATTAAAAAATGCAGTCACGCACAAAACCTCCCAAAACCTCCCGTACATATTTCCCCGAAATGAACATTGAATATGCCATTTGAGCTTCCTCCCTCCATCCCCTGGGCTGGGGCGTCCTGTGCATGTGAATGAAGGAGAGCTCCTGCTAAGACCATCCAAGCAAAACCTTAACCAACCCTCACAAAAGATATGTGTGTGTGTGGGTTTGTGCGTGTGGAGAGCAGAACAGACGCATTGAGAGATCTGACTATGAATGACACACTATGCTCCACGCAGTCTTAGCAGTACCTCAGAGGACCTGAGCAGAGGATCCCACGGGCTTCTCCCCTACAAGAGGGGCACTTTGCTCACCCAGGGGATCCTAGCACTGTGGGGAGTGTACGTCCTACTTATATTAGGAGATTGTGATGAGTTACCTGGAGGGAACCCGATCATCTCTGGGCATAAGGGGTGACAACATAAGACATGAGGGCATACCATTAAAGGGCATACCATTAAAGGGCATACCATTAGCTAGAATCCACAGTTTTGTTCAAAAGGAATGGGACTGGAAAAATTTAACCACTCTCAAATTCATAGACAGAGCTAAGGACTGATCATCCATGATATCAAAATTATAGTTTTAACCATGTTTTGAGGCTATACAGTGATTATTTAAATGTACATTGTTTACAAACATTGGAGTAAAACAAACTTCTATTTTGGGTTCTAATGGGGTACGACAGTTTAGCTATAAGCTCATGAGGCATGTATAAGTTATTTTCTTCAACAATCAATGGGTATATATCACACATTTATAAGTCCAAATATGGGTTTAGCAACTAAGGATTCTAGCTTCAAGGACACTTACTGTACAGTAGATGTACCACTGGCAGCTGTTATAGAACTGGACTGACCCATGAAGCCCCATGTAGGCTCCTGTCAGGATAGTAAACAACAAACAGAGCAGATTGACCGTTGAGTGGTCTGACATGTCCCATATCTGTCTCCTAATGAGAGCTGGCTGTCATTCACTGGCTGTCATTCATTGGCTGTTATTCACTGGCTATCTTTCAGGGCAGGAGAACTTGCATACACCGTTTACTCTCGACAGGTGACATTTTGACTGTGTACTATTGTCAAAACTGACTTCAAATACTCTATGGCATTCATTAAAAATGACTTTAGACAGCAGCTGATACAATGGGGCACTATGTGTAGGATAGGTGGAGACACTTTGAGTGTCAGCTGTGAATGCTGAGTATGCATAACTTGTAGTCCGGCGCTCTCGTATTATACAGTCTAACACTAATGTTATTTTGACCTTGATTTCTAATTTCCTGTCCATCAGGGATTAGAAAATATTTAATTAATCAAAATCAAAGGCAGAGGATAAAAAAGTGGAGCTACTGATATTGTCATATCAGACAGCCCTGAGCAAGAAGGAAGTGCTCTGTCTGAGCTGCCAAGAAGCAGTGTTTTGGGGAGGGGGGTGGGGGGATAAGAGACTGCTTTGTGTAAATGTCACGCAGGTCTGGCGGAAGAACCAAAACAACAACCATCTGTGTTTTGTAGTGGCCTATCTCCCCTGCCTGAGCAAACCAGTAGCCAGTTGACATCACAGAACTCCCTCAAATCTACACACAGGCAGTATGATGAAAGGCGCATTGTCAATGCATGTGAGAACCCCAACATATGTTTTCTTTCTTAGGCTTGCCCTTGTGTGATTGTTTTTCCAATAGACTACATTTTTCTTCGCTATAGAGGGTAGATTACGTAACCCAGGCCTAAATACTGACCGCTGATACATTATGAGGTTTGAGTTGTTTTTGGTACACTAAATGATTATGGTGCATAAACGTCTGAATCGACTTTCCACTTCTTTAGGGAAAATATCTAATGTTACTGTCATTTTTTTGTGATATCCTGGTGCAACGTAATCACATAACTTATTCCCATATAGTTACACATGAACAATGCCTATGCAATGTAGTGTTGCCAAATATATGTATTTGGCTAGAGTAGTATCTGCATCTTCCCAGTCTCCTTTGACTGAAAGATCACAGTCCACAGGAAGAGTAGGCTAAATCCAGGCAAGGGAATGTTTTAATTCATGATCCTATTATTTCCTTCAGGCCCTATAGAAAAATACCTTCGAACCACACGCTACAATTAAGCAATTAGGCACAAGGGGAGGTGGTTAATATACTGTACCACAGCTAATGGCTGTTCTTAAGCATGACACAACGCGGAGTACCTGGATACAGCCCGTAGACGTATATTGGCCATATATCACAAACCCATGAGGTTCCTTATTGCTATTATACACTGGTTATCAACGTAATTAAAAGAGTAAAAATACATGTATTGTCATACCAGTGGTATACTTGTGGTCTGATATACCACGGCTTTCAGCCAATCAGCATTCAGGGCTCAAACCATCCAGTTTATAATGAGCTTGATAACACAATTAAGGATTTCACATGATATCATGGGCAGAACCATGGGACATACCGTAACTGTTCAGTCCTATTACCATGATAAACAAAAACATATTACACAGAATTAGGAAATAGAAAGCCATCAAAGAGTGCACAGACCATACACTCTCGCAAAAGGATATACCTTTACAGTGCTCATAAATGTATAGCACTAAAGGCTATCGGCTGATGTTTTGACTGTGCCATTGTGCTTCATTTTAAAAGCCATGCACAACTCTTTTTACAATGCTTCTTGAGGGGTTTTGAGCCTTATAAACGGTTGTTTTTACAGTCAAGCGTGGAGGATTGTCTCTCTATGAATAGAGAAAGTAGAATGACAAATCAGTCTGTTATCAGACTGTTATTTTTCAGGCTCTCGGCGAACTAACAGTCATTGTACTGCCATTGTACAGACACATATAATAGCGTGTTATTAACTGGGGAAACAAAGCTAGAGAAGCACTTCATTCTTCATTCATAGCCTAAACCTTTTTCATTGTACACACACATTACAGAGATATCATTACAGACAAGTTGCAAATAATTAGACAATGTAAAAACATTTGAAGCAAAGCACTTAGTAATAACAAATGCAGAATGGAAAACTCTTCACAAGACAGTAGGAATACAAACACACGTTACAGTGCAGTAAATAAAAGAACCAGGCAAAAGGCTGTAGCAATGTGTATTATCAAGTCGAGGTTGGTTTCGGTGACCTAGGTGATACAGGTGGGCTGTATTGATTGGCTGAGGAGGTTCTTGGGCCTGTGGGAAATTGAGACTTTTTTTTTGCTGTTTTTTGATGAAGTGCTGACTTCCCAGATCCAGCTGTTTACTGCAATACTGTGCTCCAGACTGTGTTACTGGGGGAGGTGTGAGTAGTGGTCCTGGGTTTGTTCTGTTGGGAGAGCATACTGTATTATACACACATTTGCTGACACCAGGATTTTTTATTTCACTTTTATTACAAAGAAAAACAACTGCGCTTTGGCCAGTTGTGCGACTTCAGTGGATTTGGGTCATTGTATACTTCTGTTGCAAGTCCATTTGCACGCAATCAACCTTAATGAATTGAAATGGTTTATTATGATTATTTTCATCATATTTTCATTTTATTTTCATGCTTCTAATATTCAGGGGACTTGATGTGTGTAAACCTCAATAAAATATGTCAATACACTTTCAGTGTGTCACGCTTTACCATTGACTAATTACAAAGGGGTTGAGGTCATTTTATGGAGGGTTTCTTCTTGATTGCTCTCTGAAATGACACACATCAGTACACTAGAACCTTTTGCAAATAATGTGTAATCTTGGCTAACCGTTCCATTGAATTAAACTTCACAGGTAATACATCTGTGACGCACAGTAAGGACACATTGTGCAATGTTTGGGAGTGTGAATAAATACCTACCAAAACAGTGGTTTCCAGTAATTGGCCTCGTTACAAAAATAATGCCTGACAACTTTACTGACTGGGGACAAAAACATTGAGAACATCCAGGTTCAGTCGTGTAGCAGAGCAGGTGTTACATCTGGACATGTCTAAAGGGCTGGGAACAAGTCCCTGACCCCTTTCCCTGGTCTCTTTCCTGTCTAGGGCAGTGGAGGGAAAGGAGAGGAGGGGGGGCTGGGGATCGATTTGTTCTTTGACATGTTCCTCCTGGTGTCTCCCCTCCCTTTCTCTCTCTATTGCTTCGTCTGTGTTCCAGGTGGTGGGACAGAGCCATGCACACAGAGACCCTCATAGTCCAGGAAATGTGTCTTCAGTCCAAAACATGTTTTTATAGTCTATGCTACATCTGGTGGGATATTTACCCATGAACCCATTCTCTTGTCTGTCCACATCTATCATGACACATTACACAAAGACCCATACTCCAGAACCAAAACAGATTTGTGAAATAATAGTGAAAACAACACGGTCAGATACAGCACTCAATACAGCACTCAATACAGCACTCAATACAGCACTCAATACAGCACCCAATACAGCACTCAATACAGCACCCAATACAGCACCCAATACAGCACCCAATACAGCACCCAATACAGCACCCAATACAGCACCCAATACAGCACCCAATACAGCACTCAATACAGCACCCAATACAGCACTCAATACAGCACTCAATACAGCACCCAATACAGCACTCAATACAGCACTCAATACGGCACTCAATACAGCACCCAATACAGCACTCAATACAGCACTCAATACAGCACTCAATACAGCACTCAATACAGCACCCAATACAGCACTCAATACAGCACCCAATACAGCACCCAATACAGCACTCAATACAGCACTCAATACAGCACTCAATACAGCACTCAATACAGCACCCAATACAGCACTCAATACAGCACTCAATACAGCACTCAATACAGCACTCAATACAGCACCCAATACAGCACTCAATACAGCACTCAATACAGCACTCAATACAGCACCCAATACAGCACTCAATACAGCACTCAATACAGCACTCAATACAGCACCCAATACAGCACTCAATACAGCACTCAATACAGCACTCAATACAGCACCCAATACAGCACCCAATACAGCACTCAATACAGCACCCAATACAGCACCCAATACAGCACCCAATACAGCACTCAATACAGCACCCAATACAGCACCCAATTCAGCACTCAATACAGCACTCAATACAGCACTCAATACAGCACTCTCCAAAGAGAAACACAACTGACTGTGCCAACGACCAGGCAAGTGCTATCTTTAGAGGTGATTTGCCATTTGCAGAACATAAGGGCAGAAACTCCAGCTGTGAATGTGCTACTGACACATAACATTGACCTGGCTGGCTTGAATAGTAGGCTAATATTTCATGAAAACATTAACAAGCCCATGCAAAACTACACTGTGTGGAATGAGTCATATTATCATTTGAGGCTTTGCAAAAGTTAATCAGCCTATGTAAGACAATACAAACTCCACATAGAGTAGCAGGTGCCAACCATTTTTCAGATAGTCTAGTCTAGAGGACCTGGATCACCTACTGTGGCCTAATATATCTGCAACACACAGTGCTTTCTGCACCAAGCCATCTGGATTGGGGAGTTTGCAATGTGTAACACATGACATGCCTCTGCAGTCCATAGGCCAACCCACTGGGCACAGATGTCAATTCAATGTGTATTCCACTTTGGGTCAATTTCATTTCATTGAAATGATGTGGAAACAACACTGATTCAACCAGTGTGTGGCCAGTGGGAAGTGCTCTCCAGCGATTGAACAAAGGTGATTATTCTATTGTATTTTCCTCCATTCACCTCTGACGGTAATATATCCAGGAGGATCAGCTACAGTGTCTGACCTTCTAGTTTGTAGAAAAATAATAATAAAGAGGCTAAATGTGACCCTCCCAACCTGTGGGTGTTTAACCAGCGATGTTAGCTGGCAAATCAGGGGCCCCAGGAGACTGACTATTCCAGCTTCCCCTTGTGTCTCGGGATGTCTCTGTGTCCTTGAGCAGCCCATGTTTGAGCCCAGATAGAGGTTACTGAAAGTTTGGCTTTCCTTGAGCCTTGAGAATGTACACAGCACCACTCAATCAGCCGACATTAGCATACCTAAGGGGTTAACGTTGTCAGCCTTGTCCATCTGTTGCTAAGGAAGGGTTGCCTGTTGTGCGGGAAACAGGGAGAGCGGTTTCCTGTTATGTAGAGCGGTTTTTAAAGGGTTGCTTTTCTCCAATCATGCAACAGATGCCCAGCCAGAAAGCCGGGCCAATAGCAAAAGCTTTTGGTGTCCCAAAGAAACTGTTTTTAGAAACTGTTTTTGGGAACTTTAGAGTTCCTAGTAGTCTGGAAATGTTTGAGGGACAAATACTGTATGTTCTGGAATATTATAGTAGGTCTTACAACACAAGTTTATCATGACTCATACATATTGGAAAACGAGTTCTCAGACCTATCTCACATTCAATTTGTATTAATTATATATACATTTCAATAAAGATATCAATATTGAAAAGGAACGTTTGTTTTCTTCTTTAATAATAAGTTAATAATTAGAGACACTATGAAACCACAGATTCCAAAAATATCCACTTCATATGACTGTGATCAATGCCTCATATAGCCTTGCATACTCACACATCTAATACATCCAACTCTGTCTCAAATACATCAAAGGTTAATGCATTAATTTATGGTGTACATACCGTATATAGCTATTGAAATTTTAAATGTCTACTTTTTAATGATCTGAATGTAGATTAAGTGGGTTTGGTCAGTGGTCCTTGTCCGCGCGATAGACCTTCCTCCTCATCAGGAACTGCGAGAGAGCACCTCCCTTCACGAGCGCACCAGTCGCCCATCGGATGCAAGCTATGTGGACAAACAGCTGCTACCTTGACGGAGAAATCCTCGACAAGTAGCGAACACTTGGATAAACAGCGAGAGACTTTTGGATTTAGACGACTTGAATACTTTCAACATGAATTAGGGATAAGTTTCTAGAACCTGTGGATACATGTGGCGATTGTTTCCTGCTTGTGAAACATATATGGATATATGTTGCTATGGTGGATGATGTTCCAAAATGAACACAGGTACTGTATGTAATAACATTCATGTAGCGATGCGCATTCAATAAAATTGAGCTGCTATAGACTACTCATCCACCCAGTGTATTTACATAAAAGGATGCTCCAAGTGTGTGTGCGTGACATAGAGAATGTCTCTATTTTGTGTTCACAACAAATTCACCTTTTCCTACACCACTTGAAATAGCATTGGATAAATGAAATGTATTTTTTTTAAATCATTGCAGCATCATAGACCAAACAGGTACACAGTTTAGATTCGTTTTTATTTATTTGTATTACTTTTTCTTTGAGAGATCGCCTAATAGGGGGTCAAATCACTCTGGGTGAGATAACAGCTATTGCGGAATAAAATTCAATGAGTAGTGATGGGTAGTGAAGACACTCACCAGTGTCATCGCGGATGTCCTGCAGCAGCCTATAGAGTGATTCATGTGGCATGTTATACTGTATGACCGATTATGTGATTATTTATTAAACTTTTGAGGTGAACCCAAATATCTACTGAATTTCTACTGCACTGTGAAGATTGGCCTATTTACTGTGTAGTTTATAGCATTATTGTTCTTATTTAATGGGTGACATTTCATGATTCCCTCACAGTCTGAGATCATATCATGTGAGCTTGGCACAGTCAGGCTCCCAGTGTCTATTTTTCATTTGTTTTTTAAACATTTGTTTTAATTGAATTCTTGTTGCATAATTCATATCCTGTTGTTTGCAGAGGGACTTAGTGGGATGTTTGTTTTTTTCTCCGTTTTATTGTTCTTTGACACACTGAAAGGACCTTTTCAGCAAAAGTGTGTGTGTGTCAGGGGAAAAATGACAAGAAGGAAGTCCATTTGTGTGAGAATTTGTACTCCTAGAAGGGTTCATGAAGGAGTAAGGGTGCGCTGTTAATGTCCTTTCCTCATGGACTTCCTGCGTGGAGTCCTCAAGGGGAGTCTGCTGGAATAGTTTATTAGTGGTGTTGGAAAACAACAATGAGACAGACAGACAGACAGACAGACAGACAGACAGACAGACAGACAGACAGACAGACAGACAGACAGATGGACAAGGAGTGAGAGAGCATAGTGCCCGCAGGGTTTAATAAGTTGTGTGTCACGGCAGGTACTAAATTACAGGAAGAGGGGTAAGTTGTGTGTCACGACAGGCACTAAATTACAGGAAGAGGGGTACGTTTTGTGTCACGACATGTACTAAATTACAGGAAGAGGGGTAAGTTTTGTGTCACGACAGGTACTAAATTACAGGAAGAGGGGTAAGATGTGTGTCACGGCAGGTACTAAATTACAGGAAGAGGGGTAAGTTTTGTGTCACGACAGGTACTAAATTACAGGAAGAGGGGTAAGTTTTGTTTCACGACAGGTACTAAATTACAGGAAGAGGGTAAGTTTTGTTTCACGGCAGGTACTAAATTACAGGAAGAGGGGTAAGTTGTGTGTCACGACAGGTACTAAATTACAGGAAGAGGGGTAAGTTTTGTTTCACGACAGGTACTAAATTACAGGAAGAGGGTAAGTTTTGTTTCACGGCAGGTACTAAATTACAGGAAGAGGGGTAAGTTGTGTGTCACAGCAGGTACTAAATTACAGGAAGAGGGGTAAGTTGTGTGTCGCAACAGGTACTAAATTACAGGAAGAGGGGTAAGTTGTGTGTCACGACAGGTACTAAATTACAGGAAGAGGGGTAAGTTGTGTGTCACGACAGGTACTAAATTACAGGAAGAGGGGTAAGTTGTGTGTCACGACAGGTACTAAATTACAGGAAGAGGGGTAAGTTTTGTTTCACGACAGGTACTAAATTACAGGAAGAGGGGTAAGTTTTGTGTCACGACAGGTACTAAATTACAGGAAGAGGGGTAAGTTGTGTGTCGCGACAGGTACTAAATTACAGGAAGAGGGGTAAGTTGTGTGTCACGACAGGTACTAAATTACAGGAAGAGGGGTAAGTTTTGTTTCACGACAGGTACTAAATTACAGGAAGAGGGGTAAGTTTTGTGTCACGACAGGTACTAAATTACAGGAAGAGGGGTAAGTTGTGTGTCATGAAAAGACTTAACAACCAGCTATCTTTGACAGGTTCTCCATCCTTGAATTGTACTAGTTATTGAAAGCAAATAGCTAGAAAACACTTGACTTGACTGTAAGCTACATGCATGCAGTGCCTGAGTCTCAAAACATGGGACTTTGATATAGGTGAAATACAATAAAACTTTGTTCTGTCTGTGCATGTCGTTTTTTGATCAATTAATTCATTGATGAACATTAAATGATGATCATGCCATTTAAGTGTAGAACAATACGTCTCTATATTCCAGTCAGGAAGATATTATTGTTCCTACAGTGTGTTCCTTATGGCTTTGTTGTTTTCCCAGTAGATAGCCATCTGCATATCACAGAGTTTGAGACAAATCTGCAGTTTTTCTCTTTACAAATAAAAACAAAGGCTAAGGGATTGCTTGTTATATATCCATACAACCAAAATTCAACCAAATGTTTAAAAGGGTATGGAAATATGATTCTAGGTAGGTATTGCACCTTCATCTACTACTTCAATTACTATTGAGGTTGAACATTGCAATTGGACTGAAATTAATCACACCTTTCTCTCCTTTTCTTTCCAGATTTACAGAAGCGACTCCAAGTTCCCCAACCAAAGATCCGCAGTCACCTAACGATCAAGGTACAGTCCAAACTGATGTCAAAGCCTTGTCCCTCTACCCGGGGTCCCAAACCTCCCATCGCCCCAAAGCCCAGACCCTCCTTATCTGAGACAGAGCAAGAGGAGGAGCAGTGCCCCCCTCACGGTCTGAGCAATGGAGACCTGACCTCCTCAGAGGAGGAACCTGAGGACCCCCAGGAGGTGGCAGAGGACCACATAACTCACCCCACAGAACACAACCAGGAGGAAGCAGAACCAGAAGAAAACCTCAATGACATCATAGATGATGAAGGGGGGAGTGAACAGGAGGAGAAGGGAGATGAGGTAGAGAGAGAGGGAGAGGCGTTGACCGATGCAGTCCCATTGGATAACACTAGTGCTACTGACACTCACATTGCAGTAGAGGAGGAAAACTCTAAAGAAACAGATGACTTAAACCTTGAGAGTGACAGTAATGACACATCTGTGGACCCTGAAGATGTTTTGATGCCGTGTCTCTCAGAGTGTGAGAGAGGGAATGAAGAAGCAGAGTGTGTCAAAGAGCGGAGGGAGGAAGAAAATATTTTATCTGAAGAGACTGAAACACCCGGGGAGCCTACTGGATGTCCAGAAGAAGATGCAGAAGAACCGGACACAGAGGATTATGATCAGGGGAACTTCCCTAGTCAACCTGCCGCAGACACTAACAGTGGGCTTGAAGATGAGGACAGATCCCCTGGTGGATATTTGCAGTGCAAAGTACCCACTGATGAGGCTGAGGAAGAAGCAGAGGTTCTCTCACTGGGAGCAGACTGCTGTACACACACACCCGTCTGTGAAGACTATCCCTACGACGTGATTGGCCCTTCAGATGAGCCTGTTTACACATGTAACACTGGTGAGCCCGGTGACACAGGCGTGTGGCAGCCCGAGCGTGCCACCAAGGACCCCTCTGGGCGCTTCCGTTTCTCTGGCAGCACTGAGGATATGTTTGGGCCTTACTCTGTCATTGAGGCGGTGCCTGCTGACAGGATTCGCACCGCTGAGCCTGATGTGAATCACAACGATATATGCTGTGGTGACAAACCACACACTCCAAAGGAGATGGACACAGCAGGCACCTTTGACCAAGAGCCTTATTATGTGTCATCGGACGACATGGCAGAGCTAGAGGATAAACAGAAACTCCCAGAAGAGCGTGAGGTCCAGGACAGTCCTGAGCAATCCAGCCAAGACAGAGAAACAGCTAAGGAGGATATGGATGAATACGCAGACATCGATGACTCCCTCTGCCCAGAGGCCCATGACTTTCAGCATCTGGAGGGTGCATCATCAGAGGACTATGTGGAGATTGGGGACGATGATGAGACGGATGACACGGAGAGGAAGCAGATCAGAGGGAGGAGTGTGAGAGAGAGAACAGCCAAGCGTGAGCAGGCTTTCTCCAGCCAGCGGAACAGCTGCCAGCCCCGTCTCAGGCTGTGTAACATCACAGTGCCAGCAGACCTGGACCGGACACGGACCCCAGAGCTCACCAACAGGGTGGTGTTCGCCCACACCACAGAGGCCTTCGAGGAGGACATTGAGGAGCTGGACGGCCACATCGTGCCTTATTACGAGGACTCCAACTCAGATAGTGAGGAGCACATCTATGAGGAGGCTGGTTTTGACTCTGAGGGGGAGAACTTTATCTCTAAGAGCATTGTGACGCGGTCACGCTCCTACTCTGGGAAAGTTCCGGGTTATGTCCCTGAGACGGTTCCTGAGGAGACATCAGAGTACCAGAGTACTCATGACTACTGTACTGTGGCCTTAAACCAGAATGGAGAACCTCTGGTAAGTCCTGAGCAGCCTGAGATCAACAGACTCATCCCCTCTCTGAAGCCACGCCGCTTCCTACTATACCCACGCTCATACTCCGTAGAGGGTCAAGAACTGTCATCAGGCGCTCACACAGAGGCTGACCAATCGCTGAAAGAGGAAGACAGGATGAAAAGGACAGATGACACCCTCTATCTGCCATGTGCTGTCACTTCTTCAGGGAGCATTTCTCAACAGAGCCACCAGTCATCCAGCGGCATTTCCACGCCAACTTCTCTGGTGGACATTCCACCTCCCTTTGAATTGGCTTACATCACCAAAAGACCCGTCACTAAAAGCTCTCCATCCCTCCTGATCAGCGTCTCTCCTGAGTCCACAGACAACAAGCCCAAGAAGCAGAAGTCCTCATTCAAGCGCTTCCTGGCCCTGAAGTTTAAGAGGAAAATGGACACTAAAGGCTTTGGTGATGGTAGCAGCCGCTCCTCGCGCTCCTCCTCTGAATCCAGCCACCACGGGCCAACAAGAATCCTGGACCTAGAGCACAGGAGCACTGGCTCCCCTCAGCCCCAGTCCCAGTCTCGCATGGTGAAGCCCCAGCAGCGTCCTCCAGACCTGCCCTCAACCTTTCTGCCCTACAAAGATCACAGGAAAGGAGACCCTAAAGCCTACGGAAGCAGGGGCGTGTCCAGGGTAGAGTCCTTCGAGGAGCGCTCCCGTCGCCCCCTCATGCCCCTCCCCCTGACCAAACCCCGCTCTATCTCCTTCCCCAATGCAGACACATCAGACTATGAGAACATCCCAGCTATGAGCTCTGACTATGAGAACATCCAGATCCTCCCTGGAGGGAGACCCACCAGATCCATGACTGTCACAGAGTTCTTTGAGGACCCCAACCGCATGGTGGCCCCCTCTAATGACAACGATGGCTATGTGGATATGAACAGCTTCCCTGGGATCGACAGCAAACCCCAGTCACCTGAGCAGGAGCCTGAAAGGTACAGTCATTTATTATACTCTCGGATGTTGGGCCTCTTCAGTGATTGTCTGAACTGAATTACCAGCACATGAAAAAAATGCCTCTCAATTTCATACAGTCTGCAGAGAGGGCTCTTCCCCATAGTACTCTGCACACACTGTTTTCTAGTGAACTGGTTTGGCCAGGCTCCTTCAGTTCAACATTGCAATCTCCAGGCCAGCTGAGAGATAACTGTAGCTAAAATGAACAGCGGGCTCCTGGCTGACCACACTTCTCTTTTTTTGGAGAGTGTTGTGTTCTGTGAGAGATGAGCAGCCTGCTGTGCGGAGGCTCATTGGGTTTGGAAAGATGAACAATGCTTGTGGGAGAGCTTATCCCACTTTGTCATTTTCTGGATTTCAAGGTCACACCTGGTGTTGGTTTCATATGTCTTTTGAGGGGATGGAATAGCTCACAGACACTGAACACTGTAGACAGAGCTTTATGAGAGAGAGAGAAAGAGAGAGAGAGAGAGAGAGAGGTAGGAGTAGATTGGTATAATTGCTCTCCTGTCCTTGACACCTGTGGTTAAGTTTAGGATCGCTTTTATTAAAGGCAGTTTCCCCAATTGCCTCTCTTTCATTGAGCCCAGGAGGGGTGGTGAGATTTACAACAGGGCTGAATAGAGATAGGAGGAGGACTCACTGGGACCTGCTAGAACCAAATCTCTCTGTTCTCAGCCACTACTCTCTACAGCCACCTCAGGTCACCCTCCAGTCACATTTAGACACCTGTTTGATGGTGGCTGTGTTTTCATAGGGACAGAACATTTCTAAAGGCCTCTTAACAGATGTTTTATACATTTTCACAGCAATGCCTGGGAATTTATGGTTGCGGTATGCAAAGCTGCTTATTTCACACTTATTGTGATAATTTTAATTCATTATTTATATTTTGAAAGATTTGCCTAGATGGAGTGTTCTATTAACATGCAATTGCAGTATATTTTGATTCATAGAATAATTAAGCAATAAGGCACGAGGGGGTGTGGTATATACCCAATATACCACGGCTAAGGGCTGTTCTTAGGCACGACGCATCGCGGAGTTGGCCATATACCACAAACCCCCGAGGTGATTTATTGCTATTATAAACTGGTTACCAACTTAATTCGAGCAGTAAAAAAAGCTTTGTCATACCCGTGGTATACGGTCTGATATACCACGGCTGTCAGCCAATTAAGGCTACAGTAGGCATGTATCTTTCCTCTCCCCCAGAGCAGGATATTTTTCAGCTGTTGACGTTATCGATTGGGCTCATTGTGTGGTGGTGGTCTGAAATCTCAGGCCCTGCTCACTGATCTAAAGGGGACTATCTGTCCTGTCGCCTCGCCTCGGCTGCATTCTCTCTGGAGATACCTCTGTTGCCGTGGATGCTGTGTGTGTTTTGTTTCATTTTGCTGTGTGTGTGTGTTTGTGTGTGTCTGCATTTCAATGTTAGGGTGTGTAAAAAGCGTCTGCTAAATGGCATATATTACTATTTGTATTTGCCTGCCAAGCTTATGCTGAAGGCTTGACATTGCCACTGTCCGGTGGACCGATGATGGCAGGGTGATTTATTGAGCATGTATTCAGAAGTTAACACTCTTCTCTCACCACCCAATAGAGAGGAGCGAGACTGTTGAGGGCAAAGGGACAGTGGGCTGAAGTAAGACAATGGGATAATGCCCACATAAGAACGCAAATAGTTACCACAAAGTTAGAATGTTGCAACAGTATCTTTTTTTTTTTTTTACACCAGATTTGATTAATATACAACACAGTTCTCACACTGTTTAGCATAGAAAGGCAACGAAAAACACATTTTGTTTGTAAGTGTAAAGTAAGGCAGGGTAAAGAAATGCAAAGTAAGAATTTATGCAGACATTAATGAATGTGTGTGCCTGTTTAAACTAGGGTCCTGCTGGATCAGAGCTGGAGCTCACCGGGACAGACTGAGACTGTCTTGCCCTTGCCAACATAGCTGTATAGGAACAAACAGAAGAGTGAGCTCTGTGAGAAAGCATCATGTCAGAAAGGAAGGCGTCTTGACTGTGCTTGTGTTCTTTTCAGAGGGCAGTCAATGTGCTTATGCAGTACCAGTAGGATCAACAGCATCAGTGAACTAATGTCACCCCACTGGAATAACCCCACAACAGACCAAACCACAATAGTCAAGATGATATACATACAGTGTACATACTGTATATATTGTGCAGGTCTTGTTATAGATTTATATATTTGTTCCATCTGCAACATATGCAAATATATTATTAGAGAGAGTGAGAAAGGCCTGCCAATTATACACACACACACACACACACACACACACACACACACACACACACACACACACACACACACACACACACACACACACACACACACACACACACACACACACACACACACACACTCACTCACTCACTCACTCACTCACCGGACAGTTTATTAGGTACAGCACCCCGTTCACGAACATGGATCGCTCCTACAGTGAGTCACGTGGCCGTGGCCGCTATATAAAGCAGGTAGACAGGCATCATGACATACTGTTTGATTGAACACTGGAATGGGCAAAACGAGTGACCTAAGCGACTTTGAGCGTGGTATGATCGTCGGTGCCAGGTGCACCAGATCCAGTATCTCACAAACGGCCACCCTCCTGGGCTTTTCACACACGACAGTGTCTAGGGTTTACTGTGAATGGTGCGATAAACAAAAAACATCCAGTCAGCGGCAGTCCTGTGGGCAAAAACAGCTCGTTGATGAGAGTGGTCAAAGGAGAACAGCAAGAATTGCACAACTCGTCGATCCTCGTCACAGATGGGCTATTTCAACAGACGACCACACCAGGTTCCATTCCTATCAGCTAAAAGCAAGAAGAAGCAGCTCCAGTGGGCACGCCATCACCAACACTGGACAATTGAGGACTGGAAAAACATTGCCTGGTTTGATGAATCCTGGTTCCTGTTGCGTCGTCATGCTGATGGCAGAGTCAGGATTTGGCATCAACAGAATGAGTCTATGGACCCCTGCCTGGTACAAGCAGGTGGCGGTTTTGTAGTGGTGTGGGGAATGTTTTATTGGCACAAGTTAGGTCCCTTGATACCAATTGAGCAATAAACGTGGCAGGCACTTTGTATAATTCATGCCCCGAAGAATTCAGGCTGTTCTGTAGTTCTAGATGGGTGTACCTAATAAACTGGACAGTTTACAGTGTACATACTGTATATATTGTGCAGGTCTTGTTATAGATTTATATATTAGTTCCATCTGCAAAATATGCAAATATAGTCTTAGAGAGAGTGAGAAAAACCTGCCCATTATTCTTATTTATGGTAAAAAGGTTTACTCGACCTTGAGATACAGCAGCATGATGGGTAAACCCCTAGTTTGTATTTTCCAGTGATGATGACATGGATGTCTTATGGTGGGTTTTCTAAAATGGTTCAACATTCAGCACCTTTTGAACCTTTTGGCATTCAGGTCCAAAAAGTAACTTTATGAGCACTTCTACAATGGAAGATGTCGTTCAAATCAAAAAGGGTCCTGTCAAAACAAGTGATTCAAATCAAATGGATTTACCTCAGGGCAAGGCGGCATTTGCCACACCACTTTTTAATCATGTGTAGCAGTGCCACACCACTTTTTAATCGTGTGTAGCAGTGCCACACCACTTTATAATCGTGTGTAGCAGTGCCACACCGCTTTATAATTGTGTGTAGCAGTGCCACACCACTTTATAATCGTGTGTAGCAGTGCCACACCACTTTATAATCGTGTGTAGCAGTGCCACACCGCTTTATAATTGTGTGTAGCAGTGCCACACCACTTTATAATCGTGTGTAGCAGTGCCACACCACTTTATAATCGTGTGTAGCAGTGCCACACCACTTTTTAATCGTGTGTAGCAGTGCCACACCACTTTATAATCGTGTGTAGCAGTGCCACACCACTTTATAATCGTGTGTAGCAGTGCCACACCACTTTATAATCGTGTGTAGCAGTGCCACACCACTTTATAATCGTGTGTAGCAGTGCCACACCACTTTTTAATCGTGTGTAGCAGTGCCACACCACTTTATAATCGTGTGTAGCAGTGCCACACCACTTTATAATCGTGTGTAGCAGTGCCACACCACTTTATAATCGTGTGTAGCAGTGCCACACCACTTTATAATAGTGTGTAGCAGTGCCACACCACTTTATAATTGTGTGTAGCAGTGCCACACCACTTTATAATCGTGTGTAGCAGTGCCACACCACTTTATAATCGTGTGTAGCAGTGCCACACCACTTTATAATCGTGTGTAGCAGTGCCACACCACTTTATAATCGTGTGTAGCAGTGCCACACCACTTTATAATTGTGTGTTGCAGTGCCACACCACTTTATAATCGTGTGTAGCAGTGCCACACCACTTTATAATTGTGTGTAGCAGTGCAGACACCACTTTATAATTGTGTGTAGCAGTGCCACACCACTTTATAATTGTGTGTAGCAGTGCCACACCACTTTATAATTGTGTGTAGCAGTGCCACACCACTTTATAATCGTGTGTAGCAGTGCCACACCACTTTATAATTGTGTGTAGCAGTGCCACACCACTTTATAATTGTGTGTACCAGTGCAGACACCACTTTATAATTGTGTGTAGCAGTGCCACACCACTTTATAATTGTGTGTAGCAGTGCGACACCACTTTATAATTGTGTGTAGCAGTGCGACACCACTTTATAATCGTGTGTAGCAGTGCCACACCACTTTATAATTGTGTGTATCAGTGCCACACCACTTTATAATTGTGTGTATCAGTGCCACACACCACTTTATAATTGTGTGTAGCAGTGCCACACCACTTTATAATCGTGTGTAGCAGTGCCACACCACTTTATAATTGTGTGTGCCAGCAGTGCGACACCACTTTATAATTGTGTGTAGCAGTGCCACACCACTTTTTAATCGTGTGTAGCAGTGCCACACCACTTTATAATCGTGTGTAGCAGTGCCACACCACTTTATAATTGTGTGTAGCAGTGCCACACCACTTTATAATCGTGTGTAGCAGTGCCACACCACTTTATAATCGTGTGTAGCAGTGCCACACCACTTGTTTTTTAGACCGATTTGCCACATGATTTGACAACTGATGCACAATTTCTCTGTCCTTCACATAGGACTTCTGGCTGCAGGCTCTTAAGGTGTCTTGACCATTCAGATTTGCGTAAAGCGCAGGTTGCGTTGGTCAGGCACAAAGCTCAAGGCCTTATCTCCACTTTCCTCTGGTATTTATTTAGCAAGCGTGATAACACATCACTCCCGATAGACACAAGCAAAAACTCTTCCATAAATGTAGCAGCCTATACACCTAATCATTAGCCACGTGACATGCTGTATTGCATGGAAACAAGATAATTATTTAGTCTGATTAACTGTAGGCTACTAACAACAGCAACTGCATGGTCTAGCCCTTCTATGTACCTCTGGCCGGGGTTAACAGAGCGGTAAAGTTGTGTATTTATAGCCCTTTTATTTGTAAGAAAATGTAAATGGGGGAAAATGTGGTTTATATTCAAACTTGGGCTGATTAGTTTACTTCTACTTTTTCAATCCAAAATTATTAACTGGAATTAATCAACAAACGCAATAGCTGACATAGACTGTGACTTAATGTTGTATTAGGCCTACAGTTGCAGGGATGCAAACCTGCATAAAGCATGCTTAGCCCTGTGAGTTGTATTGTCCAATCATGTGTCTGTAACGTCTGAAGAGTGATGGGTGTGGAGTCAGGCGCAGAGAGCAGAAGATACGAGGGAAAACCGCTTTAATGTCCAAAACAACCAGGAACACGTGCAAATGGGTGAAGCCAAAACACAGGCGCAAACACAACCCAAGGACCACTGGTAATAACCCGGACAGCGAAAACCCAATACGAAACAATACACCTCTACGTACATAGCAACAAGCCTGCACAAACACAAGCGGGCTAAACTAACTTAAATAACACCAACCCCAAAACCCCAACAAGAAACAGCTGAAAACAATTAGACAAAACCAAATTAAAAGGAAAAGGGATCGGTGGCAGCTAGTAGACCGGCGACGACGAGCGCCGAGCACCGCACGAACAGACAGGGGAGCCACCTTCGGTGATATTCGTGACAGTTTCTTTCTCTGTGTCTGTATATAGGAAACCCCCTAGTCCTTTAAAATATAATTCATATGAACAAGTACAAGTTTGCTACAGTTTGACAGAGTTTTCACCCTCCCCAAGGCCAGGAGTTTGTCCAGGAGTTTTCTTTAAACTATTTGACCCGATTAGAAAAACTCTGGTCCCATCATAGCCCATATTCTGAAATATTAAAATGTTTTACAACACATAATTGACGTCATACTGTATAAGGTCCAGAGTTTTACCTGGTTAGGTTACCAGATCAGCAAAAACTACGGGCCCCAGAATTGTTTCTGTTGCCACACCACTCTGGGACCTGTGGTGCCACCTCTGATTTACCCTAATGTAAAGAGCAAGTGGGACCCAGTCTTGACCATTTAAACAGGGTGCTCACAGTATGACATGACACAGGCCCCACTCAAAAGACAAATAGCCTCTCAGATGCTCCTCTGTTGTTTGTGTGGATGGTCTATCATGGCAGTCACAGTCATACAACACTGTCAGACATCTAGCAGAGCAACAGTCAGAAGTCAAACAGAACGATCAACATAAGCAGAACAAAACCATTTAAAACTGTTCTTGTGTTTTTAAATCCCCATCTGCGATTACATTTCCCTTGTTGAGTCAACTAATGACCCTATTTACACTTTTCCTGTTTTCTTTAATAGCACAATTACAAGGACAGAATAGCACCTGACCTGTGAATGCACAGAATACATATTTAAATGCTCAATGTTTAGCCCAATTGAAATACATATTACAGTTGAAGTCGGAAGTTTACATACACCTGAGCCAAATACATTTAAACTCAGGTTTTCACAATTCCTGACATTTAATCCTAGTAAAAATTCCCTGTCTTGGGTCAGTTAGGATCACCACTTTATTTTAAGAACGTGAAATGTCAGAATAATAGTAGAGAGAATTACTTATTTCAGCTTTTATTTCTTTCATCACATTCCCAGTGGGTCAGAAGTTTACATACACTCAATTAGTATTTGGTAGCATTGCCTTTAAATTGTTTAACTTGGGTCAAACGTTTTAAGTAGACTTCCACAAGCTTCCCACAAGTTGGGTGAATTTTGTCCCATTCCTCCTGATGTAACTGAGTCAGGTTTGTAGGCCTCCTTGCTCGCACACTCTTTTTCAGTTCTACCCACACATTTTCTGTAGGATTGAGGTCAGGGCTTTGTGATGGCCACTCCAATACCTTGACTTCGTTGTCCTTAAAACTTCTTAGGGCTAGACACATTTTTTCTAAATATCTGCCTGACTGACACGCCCAAAGTAAACTGCCTGTTGCTCAGGCCCTGAAGCCAGGATATGCATATAATTGGTACCATTGGAAAGAAAACACTTTAACGTTTGTAGAAATGTTAAAATAATGTAGGAGAGATTATAACACAATAGATATGGTAGGAGAAAATCCAAATAAAAACCAACCAGAAATAGAGACCAAGCTCTTACAATGGAAAGTATAGGAGCATACTGAATTCTAGCTCCCAGGATGCAATTCCTATGGCTTCCACAGCGTGTCAGCAGTCTATGTTCAAGGTTTCAGGCTTGTAACTTCCAAAACAAATAGAATTTTAGTACATGGACACAGTCTTTGGAAATTCGTGTTTGGGCGCGCGATGAAGACAAGACGCACCTGCTAAAATCGGTTTCCTATTGAACATACTTCTATCCATAAGAAATATTTTAGGGTATCTGAGGAGTAAATAGAAATGTATTTTGACTTGTTGAAACAAAGTTTAGTAGTAGATTTTCGGATTCCTTTCTTTGCATGTTGAACGAGTGGATTACTCAAATCGATGGTGCCAAATAAACAGACCTTTTGGGATATAAAGAAGGATTTTATCAAACAAAACGACACTACATGTTATAGCTGGGACCCTTTGGATGACAAATCAGAGGAAGATTTTCAAAAAGTAAGTGAATATTTAATCACTATTTGTGAATTTATGAAACCTATGGAACAATATTTTGATGTGGGACGCTGTCCTCAAACAATTGCATGGCATGCTTTCGCTGTAATAGCTACTGTAAATCGGACAGTGCAGTTAGATGAACAAGAATGTAAGCTTTCAACCAATATAAGTATGCTTAGGGTCATTGTCCATTTGGAAGACCGATTTTCAACCAAGCTTTAACTTCCTGACTGATGTATTGAGATGTTGCTTCAATATATCCACATAATTTTCATTCCTCATGATGCCATCTATTTTGTGAAGTGCACCAGTCCCTCCTGCAGCAAAGCACCCCCACAACATGATGCTGCCAACTCTGTGCTTCACGGTTGGGATGGTGTTCTTCGGCTTGCAAGCATCCCCCTTTTTTCCTCCAAATATAATGATGGTCGTTATGGCCAAACAGTTCTATTTTGGTTTCATCAGACCAGAGGACATTTCTCCAAAAAGTACGATCTTTGTCCCCATGTGCAGTTGCAAACCGTAGTCTGGCTTTTTTATGGTGGTTTTTGAGCAGTGGCTTCTTCCTTGCTGAGTGTCCTTTCAGGTTATGTTGATATAGGACTCGTTTTACTGTGGATATAGATACTTTTGTACCTGTTTCCTCCAGCATCTTCACAAGGTCCTTTGCTGTTGTTCTGGGATTGATTTGCGCTTTTCGCACCAAAGTACATTCATCTCTAAGAGATAGAATGAGTCTGCTTCCTGAGCGGTATGACGACTGTGTGGTCCCATGGTGTTTATACTTGCGTACTATTGTTTGTACAGATTAACGTGCTACCTTCAGGCGTTTGGAAACGCCTCCCAAGGATGAACCAGACTTGTGGAGGTCTAAAATCATTTTTCATAATGTTCTGAGGTCTTGGCTGATTTCTTTTATTTCTTTTGATTTTGCCATGTCAAGCAAAGAGGTACTGAGTTTGAAGGTAGGCCACCAATTGACTCAAATGATGTCAATTAGCCTATCAGAAACTTCTAAAGCCCTGACATAATTTTCTGGAATGTTCCAAGCTGTTTCAAGGCACAGTCAACTTACTGTATGTAACTTCTGACCCACTAGAATTGTGATACAGTGAAATAAGTTAAATAATGTGTCTGTAAACAATTGTTGGAAAAATGACTTGTTTCATGCACAAAGTAGATGTCCTAACCAACTTGCCAAAACTATAGTTTCTTAACAAGAAATTTGTGGAATGGTTGAAAAACGAGTTTTAATGACTACAACCTAAGTGTATGTAAACCTTCTGACTTCAACTGTATATACCCCATCAAATCCTTGGAAAATGGGGACATGTACGCAGGTCTTTTAATAGAAAATCTCTCTATGCTCTTCTGAATTTGTCACAGTAGATTTAACTCCCAGTTATTAAGGAAGACACTGGTTGCAAAGTCAAAGATATTGCCAGCATAATTATATTGCTGTGTAATGAGCATTTTAAAGTCTTTAAAGTATTGTTCGTATTACCAGTTTTCCTGATGGCAAAATTATATACAGTGTAATGAGGACATGTATTGCATATGGAACCAGGGAAACATAGATGTTTAAATGTGGAATAGATATCTAATAAGAAAACATTAGGCTTCCTATTAAAGCAGTGGTTGAGCTGGAGTTAACTCTTGAAATTACCCTTAGTAGGTAGTAAAAGGCAAATATTTCAATCTAACTGTTCTGTAATGGTTTATGTATATTGTCATTAATGTAGCTCTATAGTACTTGATTGCTTTATGAGTACAATTATGTCCTGTGTGCCTAGACTCTGGGAGAGAGAGTACAGTACTATTCAAAGAGTGAGATATTATTGGAGAATCTGAGGACTGTAATGATCTCTGGTGTTGGTAAAATAGGGCCTTGTCTTGAACAGTCGTATATGGGAAGAAGTGCTGCTGGAGGCAGGTTGCTGTGCAGAAGTTGTGCTTTTACTTACAGTAGAAGATGGTGGTTCACAGATCCAATTGGCAATATTTACAAATACTTAAAACTATACATGCACATTTATTGAGACATGGATTGTATATGTGTGCCATTCAGAGGGTGAATGGGCAAGACATAAGATTTTTGTGCTTTTGAACGAAGGATGGTAGTAGGTGTCAGGCGCACCAGTTTGTGTCAAGAACTGCAATGCTGCTGGGTTTTTACACTCAACAGTTTCCTGTGTGTATCAAGAATGGTACACCACCCAAAGGACATCCAGCCAACTTGACACAACTGTGGGAAGCATTGGAGTCAACATGGGCCAGCATCCCTGTGGAACGCTTTCAACACCTTGTAGAGTCCATGCCCCAATGAATTGAGGCTGTTCTGAGGGCAAAAGGCCGGGGTGCAACTGAAAATTAGGAATGTGTGCCTAATTTCTGCTATAGTCAGTGTATAAAAGTAAGCAGACATGATCTTAATCAGAATCCGTTCACAAAGGAAACACCATTTTATTCACAATTCACAGTCGATGCATAGTAGTGAAATCCAGGTAGTTCACGTACTCTAGCCTAGAACGTTATACAGGAACAGGACATTAGAAACAGACGAGACGCTCCAAGAACTATCAGAAAAGAAAATACACTTGATAGATAGAGTCTTGCATATGTTCATGTGTATGTAGTTTAACTTGGGTAAACAACATCTAACATGTTGAATGCAAAAACAAAACACTCATTTGGCAGGAGAGTGCACTATGGAGAGATGTGCCTAGTGTGTCTTGGGCACAATATGCACCACAGTAGACACATGTCATATGGAATCAGGGAAACATATTTGCATTTTAAATGTGAAAATAGATCATGAAAATAAATAATTTGTGCTTCATAAAATATAGGTTGTGCAGGAAATGACTCTTTAGTCCAGACACTGGGTGAGAGAGTAGGTCTACTATTCAAAGAGAGATTCTATTGTTGGAGAAGCTGAGGATGGTGATTTAACACTGGTATGACAGAGTGCAAAAACTGAAGCAGTGGTCACAAGAAAATGTATAAGGGACTCCCTCTATTTTAAATACAGTAACTATGAGCTCATAAGATTCAAAGGTTCATAAACCCTCCCCTCTGGTCTACTCACCATCACTGTGACTTGGCCCCACAAGGGGATAGAGGGAGGTCACAGATGAGTAATGTCTTCTAGAGACCTCTTCCAACCCAGTCAATAGCACCCGTGTGTGAGCCTACATTGTAGTGTGGCCCAAATGAAGTATGACTGTGTCTCAGTGAATATGAAGTCTAGCTAGGAACTATTTTAACATTTGGTATTCAGAAGCTAAGAGGTTAGACATGCAGTACAGGCCTGTAATAGCCTCTGTCTTTATGGGGTGATCTCTTATAGTTATCAATATAACATGCTCGTTATACCCTCTACCGCAATGAATGTGTGTGTGTTTCCTTGTAAATCTTGGTACAGGACAACATGTGTGCGCCTATATTTGTTCATGTCAAACTGTGTGTGTGTGTTTGTGTTTGTGCGTGCGTACGCGCATGTCTGTGTGTGTGTTCCTCTGGTCTGTCTCTCTTTTATCAAATCTGTTCACAGCAGGATCCCAAAGCAGACACTTCTTCTCATGCTATTAATGCCCCTGCAATCTGTCTCCCGTCATCCATAGTACTACTGTAGGACATAGACACAGACACACACACTGAAACGCAAACTCACACAGCTGAGTGGCTATTACATGCAAGAGCAGGAGGAGCGGTGCATTGAAAAATTAAGAGCACATTTGACTGTCTTCTTTGCACTCTTGCAGCCTCTATAGTAAAACGTTATGTCCCTCTTCTCTCCCTGATTTTGCAGTGCCTACACTGAGCCTTTCCCAGTGAACCATACTCCAGCAAGGCTCTCAGCTGAGGAGGACCATGGACGTACCTCAGAGGAGGAGGAGGGAGGAGTGGAGCATGGCTACGACAAACAGGTGAGACATCTAGCAGGAAAGACAATAGACTATGTCATTTTATGAACATGTATTAAATCACAGGTTTCACAGATCTTCAAAGATTTGGGAATAAAACGGTTATGAGCTCATTTTTCTAAGATGGATGACCTTTACTTGTATTATCCACAAAATAATATTTAACTTGGCTACCATATTCAATGATGTGACTCACTTTCTGTACAAACTCCAGGTTCCTCCTTCTTTCTATTCAATCAGCCATTTTATAGCAGCCCAGAGAGGGACCCCACCCCATCCCTCTGCCACAATAATATCAGCCTGGCTCTGGCCACGTGACTCACACTTCCTTGTTTTATTTTTCATCAAAAGGAGAGAAATAGTTGAGCCAGTCCCAGGAACAGTTATCTGGACAAAAGTGGGGTTTGGTCACATTCTAAGGAAGTGAGGATCAACATACTAGTCCGGTTATATTTGTACGCTGTTCTGGTTTAGTAAAAAACTAAAAGAGTAAGACTAATGGCCATAATTCCCTAAAATGTGTTCATGTTTATTTTAGGTCCTAGAGGTTAAAGAGGCTAGTGATTGCCCACTAAATCAATGGGGAGCATCGTTGTCGCCACGAACACAGCCAATCAGCCTCTCATACATAATGCATCTGAATTTAAACCTGTGTATTTGAAAAGGCTTTCTCGTCTATGCTTCACACTAATGAAATAATCAGTCTTATTTTGACAGCAGAAAATCTAAAACAACCTGAATTTGCTTTTCCTCAATCTCCTGTTCCCCACGTCGCTGTTGCTATTTATGTTTCCCAGGAATAATTGCACACATAGAGCCTTTTAACATCAGCTCTGTTCATTCATCTCATGCTACTTTCCCTTCTGTCACGCAGATTGATGGGCGATCCAGAGCCTTTTACGTCGCCAAAGAGCTGGTGGATTCTGAGAGACTGTGAGTAACTCTTTTAATGGATTCAAAATCCTCCCTGCTTTAGTCAGGCCATTCACCACCTCTCTTGTTCTCTCTCTTTCTCTCCTCTCTTCCCTCTCTGTCCTCTTCATCACTGTTTTCACGAATTCATTGAGCAGCATCCACAGCAACCCAAACTGACAGACAATTCTATTTAAACCATAAAGCATGAGAACCCGGGGATTATTGTGTGATAACTCCCGACTGTTCTTAGGCCCGAAGGGAAGCCGAGAGCCGGGTAACGGCCCTTAGGAGGGCCTTGTTTATTTCATAAAATGGTTGCAAACATATAGTAAATGTGTTTTATTTCTTCCTTCCAACAGACGATATAGCCCAGGCAAAAGCCAATTGTTAATTCTGAAGTTGCTAACCAAACAGGCTGGTCGTTTATTCATGTTTTGACCAATAATCTATCTTGGCACTTCCCCACCATTCTAAAAAATATTTAGGAAACTATATAAATGCATTTATTAATGTTTTTGCCATGTTTATTATATTACAGACACCTTAATGCATACTTTTAAAAGTTAAAGTGTTACTGTCCCCACTACAACAACAAAATACTTAAACACATGTAATTTTGTCCTTTAAAGATGAATTGAAATACTGTAGAATGCCATGAATTCCTATGGAGGACTGCTCCTACTGGGTAGTGCCAATATGGCTGACTGGGGGCTTCAAAGACTCTCACTTGCCAGTACATAGCACCCAGGATCCAGGGTTTATTTACATCATTGGTTTTGACCCAGTCTTTCATTCTATTCATTCCACTTTGTTATGCTAAACAAGCCATTGGCATGTAGCTAGCTATGAGAATGTCAATGATGACGAGAGACAAGAAATTCAATCAATAATTATTTAATAAATATAAATAGGAAACAACAACTTCAGAAAATAATGATTTAATAAATATAAATAGGCAACAATAACTTCTTCAAATAATTATTTAATAAATAATTTATAAATAGGCAATTGTTGAGTTAATTCTACTGTATTAGTGACTGTATGTTTGTTAATTCCATGTGTAACTCTGTGTTGTTGTATGTGTCGAACTGCTTTGCTTTATCTTGGCCAGGTCGCAGTTGCAAATGAGAACTTGTTCTCAACTAGCCTACCTGGTTAAATAAAGGTGAAATTTAAAATGTAAAATAAGATAGCTATGGAGGACAGCTAGGCTAACTAGCCAACTAAAGCTAACACACAATCACATCAATCAGCTGAAGTGACAGCAAACTATGTGCATATTCATTTGTTTTACCTTTGTTTTTATTACCAATTCTTTGGATATATCCATTATAATGATCCTGATAAGTGAATTCGCCTGGATCAGAGAAGCTGTCAGTCTAGTGAAGTTCATATGCGTGCCACAGTGGAGATTGCAAAAATATATATAATAATGCTTGATGTTGCACAGGTCAGATAGGCACACAGCAAGGCTTATATAACCCCCACTGCACCAAACCAATTCATGTCTAGATGTTTCTAAGTTTATATAAGTTTATGCATGCCTGGCTGGGCAGTGGGACAGTGGATGCGCATTGATACTTGAAATGTAATAATGGTAATCGTTTTACTATACTGAACAAAAAATATAAATACAACATGCAACAATTTCAAGATGTTACTGAGTTAAAGTTCATATAAGGAAATCAGGTGGATGGATTATCTTGGCAAAGGAGAAATGCTCACTAACAGGGATGTCAACAAATTTGTGCACAACATTTGAGAGACATTTCTGAGATCTTTTATTTCAGCTCATGAAACACGGGACCAACACTTTACATGTTGCGTTTATAATTTTGTTCAGTATATGTAAATCATGGGAAAGACTTTGCACCTTGTTCTTTTATATCCTGTTATAATCTCCTACTATATCTGAATGGATGTGTGAATGGATTCCCATTCAAGCTGACAATACAATATCACTAACTCTCTCTTGTTGTTTTTCAGACATGTAAATGCCCTCAAGGTCCTTCAAGAGGTAAGATAAACAAACTGATCAACATCACTGTCAGTGAACAGACTAGAATGTATTCTGGAAAAAGCCCTCTGAACACTACAATTAAAGGTCCCAAAAGCCATTGATAACATCACTTCCTGTGTGTCTGCTCCTTGGTTTGTGGTGGTTCTCTCCAGCTGTCAGCCTGCACTGTGCTCAGGTTTATCAGTGTTGTTCCAGCTAGGTTGACTTCCTTGCCTTGACAACTTAGGCTGGTCAGCCCAGGGGTAGTCAGCCAGAGGATGACGCAGAAACGTACGCACCAGGCTTTGTTTTGGATGTCCTTGCACAAGCGCTCAGGCACAACCAAATTCGTTGACACCAGGGTACCTGACTAAGGTCAGGAATAGGTCAACCTTTTATTCAGTTGGTCAACCTTTTATTCAGTTATGCCTATTGTAACTTCACCTCTTCAATAAAAATGTTGGTACAAGATGGCAAGGGGATTGGTTCTTTGTACAAGTTGTCCTGGGCAGGAAATACAGCAGAAGTAGACATTTTGAATGAGGGCAGTGCAGTGAGGAAAACAAAGGGTTGAACTGTTGATTCCCAGAGGTCAGTGATGCATTAAACACAGAAGTGTCATTCCTCTCCATTATTCTGTTCTGCATGTCAGAGTAAGTGTCCAGTCCAGATCCCATCAGGGTTGGCTGAAAGATGGACATATCCCAGTAAGGCACTGAAGCTCAACCTTCACATTTAGGATAGATTGAATGTGGTACTCTGAATAATTCATCTGATCCCATTTTGTTCTCAGAAGAATGTTGTATGTAGAGCTGGTGTGTGGTTACTTGGACAGTTGGAACCTGACAGGTTGAATCCAGGGAACCTCATCATTCATACTGGATACCCTTGAGCAAAGGCACAACCTGAATTAGTTAGTTAGGTATAGACCCATGATTTATGATTGTTTCATTTGAAAGCTGTAGTCTATGCAATTTGATCCAATTAAACAAGCTGAGTGATACATTTACTCTCCACTCGAATGATCGTACTCTATATAATTATTATACTTGGTTTATTAGATACTATAGTGTAGACATAATGATATTTATGGGATTGTTTTGTTTCTTTGTTATGAGTCTTTCATGTAAAGATCATTCTTATTGTCGTTATGGTTTTTCCCCATTTATTCTTAATTCTGCATACTTCCCATGTTTTTTAATACTGAACGCAGGTAGTTTAACCTTGGGTTTTTACCTTCACAATAATGTTATTATTTAAGCTACTCGTCCCTCATACCCAGAGCCGCCTCTTCCTGTAGGCAGACTATGCACTGTGTGTGGGGTCCTGTGGCAGCTAGGGGGCCCCTGACCAAATAAACTCAACTTACTGTTGAGTTAGAAAAGCAGTATACACAAAGTGTAATTTTGAAATTTGGTAGTACATTGGCAGGTCTCCTCTTTCTATGTCAGTCACCTACAGTCGCTCAATGATCTCATTTCAGATTTTGATTTGCTAAATAAGGTAGTAATCTAGCCAGCTCTCTAAACCTTGTAGGCCTAATTATCACCAAATGACCCACTAAGCACACAGGGCATGTGCCCGGGGGCCCTGACCTCCACAGGGCATGTGCCTGGGGGCCCTGACCTCCACAGGGCATGTGCCCTGGGGCCCTGACCTCCACAGGGCATGTGCCCGGGGGCCCTGACCTCCACAGGGCATGTGCCCGGGGGCCCTGACCTCCACAGGGCATGTGCCCGGGGGCCCTGACCTCCACAGGGCATGTGCCTGGGGGCCCTGACCTCCACAGGGCATGTGCCCGGGGGCCCTGACCTCCACAGGGCTGCCATTGATTTTGTTAGTCACTCTCACATAGATATCATTATACCCGGCTCCACAAGGGGGCAAAAGGGGGCTTAGTCCCCTCAGTTGAAACGTGTGCCCAATACATTTTAATTTTATGTTCCAATGTAAAAAATAGCATTATTACTCAGCTTGTTTAATTGTTATTTTACTGCTGCTCTTTAATTACTCGTTACTTTTATTTCTTATCCATACTTATCCATACTTATGAATACTTTCTGAAGGCACTGTAATTCTTATCCATATTTTATTTTCTTATTCGGCGCAAATTCTATTTTTCTTATTTAAAAAATGCGTGAGTGACAGGTTGGTATAAAATCTGTATCTGCGCTGTATCAGCACAATGGACATAACTCTCTGTGATGTGTGTAGGGGGGCTATGGAATGCCACTGGGGTGCAGGGTTTCTGTTAGCCTCTAATTGCCGGCTTTTGGCCGATAAAATGAATGAAAAGCCGATAAATAAAATTGTTGCCGGCCAAATTGTTGGGGGCTGCCCTGCTGCAGAGGAGAGAGAGAAAGTGAGAGAGGAGCCTTGGCCTAGGCTACTGTTGATTTCTAAGATGGAGGCCTTTTTCATTGAAGTAAAAAGAAAGTTAGAGAGTATGCTATTAGGGCCCCACAATGGAGGTGTCATAATACCCCAAAAACCTAGTGGTCAAACAGGGAAATGGTACCTATCATTTTTCCCACTGGGAATTTTAGAAACACTTCAAATGAGGGCTGTGTTTTGTGTACACCTACCCTGGCATGACATTTTAATAACCATTTAAATATCTCGGACAAGGTGACTTTTATCAATATATTCAGATTAATTTACTCACAGATTTTGAAATGCTAATTAGCATCAAAGTAGACATCATACAAGACTACAAATCCCTGCAATCTCCTGTACGTCATGTCTAGCAAACATCTTAGCTAACAGGTATTGTGTACACTTAAAACTTGCACAAGACAGTTCAAAGAATTGTCAGTTTAAAGAAATTTAGCCAATCTATCCCATTACAAAATGTAACTAACTTTAGATAATTAACCCAGAGATCTTTTTTTTTTTAATGATTATATTTTTGGGGGATAATAGATTGTGGCTTCTATCAGTGTAATTGTCTGCATAATTTCCAATCCCCCATATATTTTTTGTAAATATATATACAGTATATATATATTATGTTTAATAAATATATATATTTTAAATGTGTTTTCCTTCTTTATTATTTTCCCTTAACCCTGCCACCCCTCCCCTAATTGGAGTAAACTAATTAAATATATTTTCCTTCTTTATTATTTATGGGAACCATACAAAACACCAATATAGAAATATTGAACTAGAACACCCCCTAGTCACTTGACAGCCTGTTGTAAAATAAATATCTTTAGCATATTGCTGTCATTTGTTGGGTATGTTAGGTGCTAGCTTTTCTTGGTAATTGATGCAATATAGCGTGTTCAAAACTTTTGTGAAGGTTCAAACCATTTCGCAAGTGTTTTGTTTCATTCTGTTGGGCCATTTTCTTTGGCCAAACGTTGTGTTTGCTGCAATATAATATCCTGCTTGTATTTTCCCCATAAATAATGGCTTGACTTACTTTTGATATTACCCTAATAAAGTTGGGAAACTATGAAGGTTTGTTGTGGTGTGGCTACTAGCCGATTATACTGCAAGCCTATGGTATGAAGGCAGGGCGCACAGGTGCTCCAACTGATTTCCGACAGTTTAACTTGAGGTGTGGAAGAATGTTTTTGGCCTATCAGTTACTCCTATAATCTAAAAATATAATGCTTATCTTTATAAAAAATATTAAAATTAACGTATTAGCTTCCTCCTCCTTTTTTAAATGTTAATACAGTGGACGCCTAATCCAATAGGCCTTGTAAGCAATGCCCTGATGCATTTAGTGCTCAAATCTTCAACAGCTGAATCGTGAGGTGAACAATTATTGTTTTAGGAAAGTAAAAACCAAAGAAACAATAGGCTTTAAAGTTTTGCATATGCGTCACATTGGAACACAAGGAATAGTGTTTTTGTACAGTGCCTTCAGAAAGTATTCATACCCCTTGACTTGTGTTACAGCCTGAATTCAAAATGTATTCATTATAATTTTTTTCACCCATCTACACACAATACCCCACAATGACAAAGTGAAAACTTGTTTGCACATTTATTGAAACATAAATACAGAAATATCTCATTTACGTAAGTATCCACACCCCTGAGTCAATACATTACCTTTGGCAGCGATTACAGCTGTGAGTCTTTCTGGGTAAGTCTCTAAGAGCTTTGCACACCTGGATTGTACAATATCTGCACATTATTGTTTTGAAAATTCTTCAAGCTTTGTCAAGTTGGTTGTTGATCATTGCTAGACAGCAAATTTCAAGTCTTGCCATAGATTTTCAATCCAATTTAAGTCAAAACTGTAACTAGGCCACATAAAGTTAATTTCTTAGTTCACTTTAGTTCCTTATTGCAAACAGGCTGCATATTTTGGAATATTTTCTATTCAGTACAGGCTTCATTCGTTTCGTGTCATTTATGTTAATATTGTGGAGTAACTACAATGTTGTTGATCCACCCTCAGTTTTCTCATATCACAGTCATTAAACTCTGTAACTGTTTTAAAGTCACCATTGGCCTCATTGACTTAGAAAGGACACCCGTATCTTTGTAGTGACTGGGTGTATTGATACACCATACAAATTGTAATTCATAACTTTACTATGCTCAAAGGGATATTCAATGTCTGCATAGATGCCCTTCTATGTGAGGCATTGGAAAACATCCCTGGTCTTTGTGGTTGAATCTGTGTTTGAAATTCACTGCTCAATTGAGGAACCTTACTGATAATTGTATGTGTGTGGTAGAGAGATGAGGTAGTTATTCAACAATCATGTTAAACACTATTATTGCACACAGAATGAGTCCATGCAACTTATTATATGACTTGTTAAGCACATTTTTACTCCTGAACTTATTTAGTCCTGCCGTAACAAAGGGTTTGAATACTTATTGACTGAAGATATTTCAGCTTTTCATTTTTATTCACTTTGTGTGTAGACCAGTGACACAAAATCTCAATTAAATCCATTTCAAATTCAGGCCGTAGCACAACAACATGTGGAAAAAGTCATGGGGTGTGAATACTTTCTGAAGGCACTGTAATTAGTTACCGTAAAGGTGGCTCTTCGGAAGAGGTAAGAAACAATCTAGCATATTGTTTTTTTAATCAAAATCTTGCTTTAGTTTTGTAGGGCACTGTCCATGGGTCTGATAGAGCGCAGTGGAAATTTTGCGTCAACCTATCACTTCTTGGTCAAAAGAATTTAAAAGAATTTAAAAGTTTGTGTGTATCGTGGTATAGCGTGATATAAACAGAATTCAATATATTTGTCAGAATGGTGGGTGTAGCTGGTGTATGCAGTCAGGCCCAGGAGAACAGAGAATTGGGAGCAATGTAACTTTAATCAGAATAATGAATGGTGCTAAGTAAAACAATACACTTGCCCAAACACAAACATCAACCCGTACGGCATGACGAGGTACTCATAGTGGCCTGATGTGGTACTAAACACCGTCTTCCCCTCGTCTCCGTCCCGGATACGCACCAGGTTGTACGCGCTCCTGAGATCCAGTTTAGTGAAGAAGCGCGCCCCATGCATTGAATCAATCGCCGTGGCGATAAGAGGTTGCTGGTAACTGTACCTCACAGTGATTTGATTGAGACCTCAATAGTCAATGCACGGGCGTAGACCTCTATCCTTCTTCTTCACAAAAAAGAAACTTGAGGAGGCAGGTGAAGTGGAGGGCCGAATGTACCCCACCCTGCGAATGTACCCTGCCCCAGAGATTCGGAGACATACTGTATGTTTCCATAGCCTCCGTCTTCTCTTACGACAGGGGATACGCATGACTCCTGGGAAGTGCTGCGTCTACCAGGAGATCTATTTCACAATCCCCCCGTCGATGGGGTGGTAATTGAGTCGCCTTCTTTTTACAGAAGACAAGAGCCAAATCGGCATATTCAGAGGGGATGCGCACGGTGGAGACCTGGTCTGGACTTTCCACCGTAGTAGCACCGACGGAAACTCCTAAACACCTCCCTGAGCACTTTCGTGACCACCCCGTGAGAGCCCTCTGTTGCCACGAAATAGTGGGGTCATGACAGGTCAAACAGGGTAGGCCCAGCACCACTGGAAACACAGGATAATCAATAAGGAGAGATTCTCCTTGTGACCCTCCTGCGTAATCATGCCCAGTGGAGCGGTGACCTCCCTAATTAGCCCTGACCCTAATGGTCGACTATCTAGGGTGTGCACAGGGAATGGCATGTCCACAGGAACAATGGGGATCCCTAAACTATGGGCAAAGGATCTGTCAATAAAATTCTCAGCTGCGCCTGAATCTACGAGCACCTTATGCTGGGAATGCGGGCAAAAATCAGGAAAATTATTCAACAAAATGTGAGCAACAGGGGGCTCTGGGTGAGCCTGGTGCCGACTCACCTGGGGTGACACGAGAGTGCCCTGCCTGCTGCCTCGACTCCCAGAGGAACCTCCCCAGCACCGACCGGCAGTGTGCCCTCTGCGGCCTCAGATGGTGCATGGAACGGCCCCTCCACCGGTCGCCCTAAGTGCAGCACCTCCCAGCTTCATGGGCGTTGCAGCGGTGGTGCTGTGGGATGGAACCAACAGAACCCGATCTGGACATCTGTGGGTAGCCATCCAACTGGATGGACATGTGGTCCTTCTGTAGCTCAGTTGGTAGAGCATGGCGCTTGTAACGCCAGGGTAGTGGGTTCGATTCCCGGGACCACCCATACGTAGAATGTATGCACACATGACTGTAAGTCGCTTTGGATAAAAGCGTCTGCTAAATGGCATATATTATGTCCACTAGCTGGTCAAAGGTGAGTGTGGTGTCCCTGCAAGCCAACTCCCTACAGACGTCCTCACGCAAACTACAACTGTAGTGATCGATCTGGGCCCTGTCGTTCCATCCCGCACTGGAGGCCAGGGTCCGAAAGTCCAATGCAAACTCCCGAAAAACAGGTGTGTAGAAACAAAGACAAAACAAATGGAAAATGAAAAGTGGATCGGCGATGGCTAGTAGACCAGCGACGCCGACCGCTGAGCGCCGCCCAAACAAGGAGAGGAAACCACTTCGGCCGAAGTCGTGACAATAATTCCAATGAAAGAACCCAAATCACGCCCCTGGGTATAGCTGGATATTGGTACAGTGTGTTTCATCATAGAAATGGATACATTAGATCATTTTTTTCTTGGTAGCCTATTGGACTTCGTGGTTGTAAATGGAACCGTATGTATTGGAAACGTGTTCGAGTTTGATTCACAGAAGTGTATTGTGCATCACAACGTGTTGCTGAACTCATGAGCAGTATGATTTTTCATGTCTGAAGCAGTGCTATAGGCCTATTGATTTGTCAAGACACCTGAGCATGACTACATCACTGGAAACTGTTTTGGTTATTTGGATCTCCATATTACCTTTGAAATCTCGCTTAGGGCCTCCAAAACGCTATAGGCAGCACTGCTCATACCCACCTATCAGGCATGACATCAAACCACATACACACACACACAAAAAGATGTATCAAACAATTGTTCCATTGTTTGATAAGGAATAACACAAATACAAAGAATTTCCAGACACTGTCCCCAAATGGAAAGTGAAGATCTGCTTCTGAGTGTTCTTCTCCAGGGCTTTCCCAGTGACAGGTTGAATATACAGTATGTTACTCAGACCTGACTTGATGTCTTTATAAAATGTGTCTATCAGGTTTGACCTAGCTTGACTGGCTGTTTTACCCACTGTCTAACACTGTCTTTTAACCTGGTACGGCTTCATTCAATACACTGGGGCCGAAAGGAGATTAGAGAAGTAGAGGGTAAAGCTGCTGACCTGTGTAGGGACGTAGTGAGCTGTGTGCAGGACAACAGTGTCCGTCCCTGGGGAGCGGGCGGCCAGGACATAAAGTAGCAGGTCTGCTTCACAGCAGCAGTGATGAATGCTAACTCAGATGGGATCGATAGTAGATGATGAACGGGAGGTGCTAAAGTAAAGTGTCATACTTGTTTTATGTCTGCAGTGTTCTAAAACTGAAATTGATGAGGTCCAGACGCTTGTCCTTGTAGACACATTATGGCTTTATATTATAGATGGTGTTTGCTACTAGACAACCATACCAGGAGGGAGAATTGATATTGGTTAAGCATTTTGACACCTACAATCGATTAGTGAGCTTTCATGTTTTCCCCAATTGTTGGAGTAGATAAATGACCCTTCTCATGAGCATTCCCTCCTAGTGCCATAACTCCACTGGCATTGTAGCCTCTGTGGTCACACTGACACAACCACGGTTTAAAGGCTTACCATGGTTGTGAACATATAAGTAATGTCAGTATGTTGATAAATGGTAGGGTTGTGTCAACAATGTATCAGCAACCAAAGTCATTATGTAACCCAACAGCTGGTATGTAACTCAGGTCCAACACACCTTTTCCTGAGTGGTTGGACAGGCAGAGATCACAGAAGGACACAGACTAAGTTGATACTGGATTAGGGGACGGGAAGAATGTTAAACTCTAGGAGAATCTGACCCATCACCCCGCTACCTCTCCCCCTCCTTCCCCGTTTCCCCCTCATTCTCCCCCCTTCGCTTCTCCCTCTATCCTTTCTCCCTCCCTTTCATGCAGGACTTCAGGGCAGCAGTGTTGGAGGCGGTGGGGGAGGATGGGGAACCTGTGGTGGAGGAACAGAGGCTGGGGGAGATACTGGGCACGCTCCCTGAGGTCTACATACTCCACAGCAACATCCTCACCGAGCTGGATGCACGCATCAGACAGTGGTGAGACATACAGTAGATAAAACACAGTGGGTATATGACAGTCTATATGCACTCATAGATAAATACCCACAGACTTGTAAACTCCATAGAATAAAGCCTGGAGAGTTTTGCATTTCAAGCACACCAAGTAGATTGTAAATAGTATATTACCATACTGTATGTTTGTCAAATCAAATTGTGTTTGTCATATGAATATAACGGGTGTAGACTTTACTGTGAAATGCTCACTTATGCACAGTTAAATAAAAATTCTGACATGAGTAATAAAATACACAACAATGGAGCTATATACAGGGAATACCAGTACCAGATCAATGTGGAGCTATATACAGGTTGTACCAGTACCAGATCAATGAGGAGCTATATACAGGTTGTACCAGTACCAGATCAACGTGGAGCTATATACAGGGAGTACCAGTACCAGATCAATGTGGAGCTATATACAGGTTGTACCAGTACCGGATCAATGTGGAGCTATATATAGGTTGTACCAGTACCAGATCAATGTGGAGCTATATACAGGTTGTACCAGTACCAGATCTATGTGAAGCTATATACAGGTTGTAACAGTACCAGATCAATGAGGAGCTATATACAGGTTGTACCAGTACCAGATCAACGTGGAGCTATATACAGGTTGTAACAGTACCAGATCAATGTGGAGCTATATACAGGGAGTACCAGTACCAGATCAATGAGGAGCTATATACAGGGAGTACCAGTACCAGATCAATGTGGAGCTATATACAGGTTGTACCAGTACCAGATCAATGTGGAGCTATATACAGGTTGTACCAGTACCAGATCAACGTGGAGCTATATACAGGTTGTAACAGTACCAGATCAATGTGGAGCTATATACAGGGAGTACCAGTACCAGATCAATGAGGAGCTATATACAGGTTGTACCAGTACCAGATCAACGTGGAGCTATATACAGGGAGTACCAGTACCAGATCAATGTGGAGCTATATACAGGTTGTACCAGTACCAGATCAATGTGGAGCTATATACAGGTTGTACCAGTACCAGATCAACGTGGAGCTATATACAGGTTGTAACAGTACCAGATCAATGTGGAGCTATATACAGGGAGTACCAGTACCAGATCAATGAGGAGCTATATACAGGGAGTACCAGTACCAGATCAATGAGGAGCTATATACAGGTTGTACCAGTACCAGATCAACGTGGAGCTATATACAGGTTGTAACAGTACCAGATCAATGTGGAGCTATATACAGGTTGTAACAGTACCAGATCAATGTGGAGCTATATACAGGGAGTACCAGTACCATATCAATGTGGAGCTATATACAGGGTTTACCAGTACCAGATCAATGTGGAGCTATATACAGGGTTTACCAGTACTATATCAATGTGGAGCTATATACGGGGAGTACCATTACCAGATCAATGTGGAGCTATATACAGGGAGTACCAGTACCAGATCAATGTGGAGCTATATACAGGGTTTACCAGTACTATATCAATGTGGAGCTATATACAGGGAGTACCAGTACCAGATCAATGTGGAGCTATATACAGGGTTTACCAGTACTATATCAATGTGGAGCTATATACAGGGAGTACCAGTACCAGATCAATGTGGAGCTATATACAGGGAGTACCAGTACCAGATCAATGTGGAGCTATATACAGGGTTTACCAGTACCAGATCAATGTGGAGCTATATACAGGGAGTACCAGTACCAGATCAATGTGGAGCTATATACAGGGAGTACCAGTACCAGATCAATGTGGAGCTATATACAGGGTTTACCAGTACCAGATCAATGTGGAGCTATATACAGGGAGTACCATATCAATGTGGAGCTATATACAGGGTTTACCAGTACCAGATCAATGTGGAGCTATATACAGGGAGTACCAGTACCAGATCAATGTGGAGCTATATACAGGGTTTACCAGTACCAGATCAATGTGGAGCTATATACAGGGTTTACCAGTACCAGATCAATGTGGAGCTATATACAGGGAGTACCAGTACCATATCAATGTACAGAGATTGGAATTTTAGGAATTTTAGGTAGATATGTGCATGAAGGCAGGGTAAAGTAACTAGGCATCAGGATAGACACTAATAAGAGTAAAATAAGGAACAGAGAAGCAGCAGGAAATGATGAGTGTAAGTGTGTATGTGTGTCTATTCAGTAGCTCAGGAGGTTCCTCTGACCATAATTCAATCATTTCCCTGTCAACTGGTATTCAATAACTTACATGTTAACTGTTATTCAATAACTTGCCTATCAACTATTAGTCAATAACTTAAATGTAAACTATTATTCAATAACTTAACTGTCATCAATCCGCCAAACCTCAACATGATTCTATTCCCCATCACCAGGGAAGAGAGCCAGCAGGTGGTGGATGTTATCCTGTCTCGTCAGGAGGAGTTTGCTGTGTTCGCTACCTACATCTCTAAGTACGACCGCAGCATGTCCCTACTGGCAGAGAGCTGTAAACTCAACCCTGCCTTCCATGACATCGTCAAGCAGTTTGAGGTAAGAGGCTGGACTTAGTTTGAGCTTACAGACTACTTATTAAAGTGGAAGACCTCTAAATAAAAACTCAATGTGAGTTTATAGTCTGTAAATTAACCTCTGCATATGCAGGCTCAGAAACATCAGTCCTGGGGCTGTACCTGCCAGTCTCATGCAGGTTTCTCTATGAGCAGAGGGATTTACTATAACAATGTCCTTATTCAGGCAGGAGTTCCCTGTTCCATTTTTATAGCAGCTTTAGTTTGTTATCCAGACTCCACTGGGAGTCAATGGCCTTTCCAAACTCTATTCTGCTCTGCTCTCCTCTACGGGACTGACCTTTTCAATGCGCTACTCTCATGTTTGATACCTTTCACAGTCCGAACACATACCTTTTTGTACTGTGAATCCCTTTATCTTGGCTGTCAACAGAACGTAGGAAGTAGTATCTGAGAGGATGTCTTCAAACTATATGCACAACTCCATAGTAAGCAAATGACTCCTCCGTTGAGTAGGAAGATATGTAATCAAGGCCCCTAATGATGATGATAGTAACCATTAACCATGGCAGAGGATATTAAACATGCTCTCAGATAAGACCATTGGGATGCAACAATGGATTTGTCATTTCCACTCCAGGCATGGGCTGACCTATAGACTTTATTCAGTGCTCATATAGTGGAAATCTCTCACATGCTCCAGGTTACCTAGCTTACCCTGTTAAGTCCTATTGATTGGTAACGGTAGAGTTAGCAGTTCGACTTGTAGAATGCTTGTTTATCTTTGTGCAAGAATAATGCACTATTTCTATGTTAAATTGACATTTGTGTTATGAAGTAATTCAATTAATTTACCACATTAAATTGAATCACCTCAAGTTTCATTATAATTATGTTAATTTTGGAAATTAGTCTTGGCTCTACATGCTACTAAGATTCTACTCAAGACCGCCCACAGAGATGCATAACATACTGTTTCTTGCATATTTATCAAATAGCAGTTCCTCACCATATTTTGATGCATAGTGATTGGTGGACATAATGATTCTACGCATCTCAATGGTGATTAGGATCGCAACCCGACAAGGAAGCAACTGTCTCAGAGCTCATGAATATTCAGGAGCAGCTGCCCTCACCAGAGATACTGTGGTTCTACAGGACTATGATAGGACAGGCAATGTAGGTGAGAGAGAGCGAGAGAGAGAAAGAGAGAGAGAGGCAGAGGCAGCAGCAAAAAAAATATCCTGCAGCAACAGGAAATGTGGAAATATTACATGGATTATAATTCATGGACATTTTTGTAGGGGGTTATATTTTTTGTAGGAAAAATCAAGTCACATTTCAAAGTGGAAATTACAAACTTCAGAAGCCTTTTTAAACCTCAAATACACAGGAAATCCTGCAACATGGGGATCAAATTAAGATCGTACATCTGTAGATAAAATTGAATTTTCAGACAGAAACAAGCAGAAAGCAAATCTAGGGTTTTTTGCTCAAATATGAACACTGAGGAATATTATGAAGATGAATGTTATTCCTAGTTAAATGCTTGTACTAGAAATAACATCCCCTATGCCTGGCTGTGTAGTGGTGTGGGGACTGCCAGGGGACTCCTTCTGTGTGACCTCCCCGTAATGTAACACACAGGGCTGTCTGGAACAGTAGAGACCAATGTCACAGACAGACAGTTGAGAGAGACAGTAGGCCTTGTTTACCCTACTATTTATCCTGCTATGGCAGTTTAGCCAGTGATCAATGCAGGAAGTGGTTGTTATTATGTCAGATGACCATGTAGATGATTTATGTATACTTTATATCTCTTCCTAATTGGTTTGTTTTTGTTGTTAATTTTGATAGCTTAAAGGAGTGTGTCCTTCATATTATTTCATCTGCTCTCTCTCTTTCTCCCTCTTTCTCTCTCTCTTTCTTTCTCTTTTTCTCTTTTTCTCTTTCTTTCTTTCTTTCTTTCTTTCTTTCTTTCTTTCTTTCTATCTTTCTCTCTCTCTCTCTCTCTGGCTCTCTCTCTCTCTCTCTCTCTCTCTCGCTCTCTCTCTCTCTCTCTCTCTGGAAGTGGAGGGTTAAGCTCTTTAAGCATTGGTCCAGCAGTCTTGTGTTGTGGTGTGTAATTTCATTGTGGATGTGGTGATGACAGTGATGAAGTAGCTACGGGCTGTGATCAGATCACCATAGGACCTTACAGGAATAGCCCCTCTTCAGCCAATTTGTTGTTTACTGTGCTGCTATGTGTGTGTGTGTGTGTGTGTGTGTGTGTGTGTGTGTGTGTGTGTGTGTGTGTGTGTGCGTGCGTGCGTGCGTGCGTGCGTGCGTGCGTGCGTGCGTGCGTGCGTGCGTGTGTGTGTGTGTGTGATGCAGCAGGTGCACAGAGAGAGATAAAGACAGTGCGATGGTGTGAAATCCCAGTATAGGCAGCTGGGCAATGAGGCAGACACAAGCTAATTAGAGATGCAGCCTCCTTTACAACTCCCCAATTAGATCAGCTGTGTGTGCAGCCAGTGAATCAGCTGGCCGTGTGTGTGTGTGCGTGTTTGTGTGTGTGCGCACTGGCATGTGAACTGCAGACATCTTCTCTCTTTGGCTCACTAACCCAAACAACTACTCACTAATTGTCGTCTTTGGCTCACCACAGAAGCCACTTCCGCCTTTCAATTGGATCACAATTTATATGAACAAGCGACACTTGAGGAGCTGGTGTTCTGTCAGTAAGGTTTTTTGAAGGGATGTTGTTATTGAACAAGAAGGGGAACATTTTAAGGGTAATCCAAAGATAAAGGAAACCACACTGAGCGAATGTATTGTAGTATTTTATTGGGATTTTCTTCCCGGGGTCCGAACAGGAAACTAAACAACAACATAATATACCTAATATAATATACATAACACTACATAAAATACATAACACAACATAATACTACATAATGATATATAATACTACATAATATCCTGCCTCTGCCTCATGCTTCAGAAACAGTAGATGGCTTCTGCCCTATAAGCCGTTCCGGGTCGCACTAGCCAAGGCTCGTGCAAGGTCACCCTCCTATATACTAAAATGCATAATACAGTACAACATGTATCAAAATGTCTGTCTTTTCACAGTCCTTGTTGTGCCGTAAAGGTGTTCTTTTATCTGTTTTTTAATCTGTTTTTATTGCAAGCTTGAGTTACCTGGGGTGTTACCTGGGTGTTACCTGGGTGTTACCTGGGGTGTTACCTGGGTTCTACCTGGGTGTTACCTGGGGTGTTACCTGGGGTGTTACCTGGGTGTTACCTGGGTGTTACCTGGGGTGTTACCTGGGTGTTACCTGGGGTTACCTGGGTGTTTACCTGGGGTGTTACCTGGGTGTTACCTGGGGGTGTTACCTGGGTGTTACCTGGGGTGTTACCTGGGTGTTACCTGGGGTGTTACCTGGGTGTTACCTGGGGTGTTACCTGGGGTGTTACCTGGGTGTTACCTGGGGTGTTACCTGGGGTGTTACCTGGGTGTTACCTGGGGTGTTACCTGGGTGTTACCTGGGTGTTACCTGGGGTGTTACCTGGGTGTTACCTGGGTGTTACCTGGGTGTTACCTGGGGTGTTACCTGGGTGTTACCTGGGGTGTTACCTGGGTTACCTGTGTTACCTGGGGTGTTACCTGGGTGTTACCTGGGGTGTTACCTGGGGTGTTACCTGGGGTGTTACCTGGGTGTTACCTGGGGTGTTACCTGGGGTGTTACCTGGGTGTTACCTGGGGTGTTACCTGGGGGGTGTTACCTGGGGGGTGTTACCTGGGTGTTACCTGGGGTGTTACCTGGGTGTTACCTGGGTGTTACCTGGGTGTTACCTGGGTGTTACCTGGGGTGTTACCTGGGTGTTACCTGTTACCTGGGTGTTACCTGGGTGTTACCTGGGTGTTACCTGGGTGTTACCTGGGGTGTTACCTGGGTGTTACCTGGGGTGTTACCTGGGTGTTACCTGGGTGTTACCTGGGTGTTACCTGGGTGTTACCTGGGGTGTTACCTGGGTGTTACCTGGGGTGTTACCTGGGTGTTACCTGGGTGTTACCTGGGGTGTTACCTGGGGTGTTACCTGGGGTGTTACCTGGGTGTTACCTGGGGTGTTACCTGGGGTTACCTGGGTGTTACCTGGGTGTTACCTGGGGTGTTACCTGGGTGTTACCTGGGGTGTTACCTGGGGTGTTACCTGGGTGTTACCTGGGGTGTTACCTGGGGTGTTACCTGGGTGTTACCTTGGGTGTTACCTGGGGTGTTACCTGGGTGTTACCTGTTTACCTGGGTGTTTACCTGGGGTGTTACCTGGGTGTTACCTGGGGTGTTACCTGGGTGTTACCTGGGGTGTTACCTGGGTGTTACCTGGGGTGTTACCTGGGTGTTACCTGGGTGTTACCTGGGGTGTTACCTGGGTGTTACCTGGGTGTTACCTGGGTGTTACCTGGGTGTTACCTGGGTGACCTGTGTGTTACCTGGGGTGTTACCTGGGGTGTTACCTGGGTGTTACCTGGGTGTTACCTGGGGTGTTACCTGGGGTGTTACCTGGGTGTTACCTGGGGTGTTACCTGGGGTGGCTGAGATTTCCATATAGTCATGGCTCTATTTAATACTGTGCATTTCCCTGCCTCTGTTCTGGACCTTGGGACTATGAAGAGACTGCTGATTGCATGTCTTGTGTTCTACCAATGAGTGTCCGAACTGTGTGCCAACTGCTTGAACAGATGGTTCGGTACCTTCAACATCTCGCACAAAGACCAGTAGTGATGCAGTCAAGCTCTCCTCAACTTAGAGCCAGGTGAGACTGACATACATGTTATTGGCATAACACTGAAGTCTGGACCTATTTCCATTGTGGTCCTCTTGAGACAAGATGGCTAGACAAGATCGAACACAGTGAAATAATAAAACAAAAACAGAGAAGAAGATCATCTATCTCATCATTCTAGTTACATTATAGGGGTTCTTCATATGGGCACAGAGGACATCAAACACATTTTTACTTTATTTTTAAAGCTGTCCAGAGAGGAAGTTGTTTTTATGAGCAGAAGCAACTCATTCCATTCTGAGGCTTCAGTATACAAGAACGTACCTTTCCCAACATTACTCCTGAACCTGTATAAGCACACATCAGCAACACCTGATCTGGTGCTGTGATTGTGTGCATCCCTAACACGAGGAAAGTAATCAGATATCTGGGCGCAGGACCATAAATACTCCTGTAAACCAAACCTAGTCTAATCTGGGACACCCTAGCCTCAACAGGCAGCCAGTTTAGTTCCTGAAAGCAGCTCCTGCCTATGTCTGTATGTGATCTCTCCTTCAATACATCCCTGATCTGCTTATTCTGGGCTATGAGTTGCCTCTGCCCAGAAAAACGATGTCCTCTCTGGGGCGGCAGGTAGCCTAGTGGTTAGAGCGTTGGACTTATAACCGAAAGGTTGCAAGATTGAATCCCTGAGCTGACAATGTAAAATTCTGTCGTTCTACCCCTGAACAAGGCAGTTAACCCACTGTTCCTGGGCCGTCATTGAAAATATGAATTTGTTCTTAACTGACTTGCCTGAGCTTCCCCTTCATAAGTTTAGATAAGCCCCCAAACCAGGAAGTACTACCATAGTCAAAATGGCATTGAATGAGGGCAGTAGCTAGCACTCATGGAGTCCTTATCAAGCAGCTTGGACTTTCTAGCCAAAACTTAGTCCTGGCATTAACCTTCCCTAGCACTTTATTGGCCATGCTCACACCTCCCAAGCTTCAATCTAGGATACATCCCAAGTAGCTAACAGAAGTTTTTGTAGTCAGCACATCGCCCCCTAATTCCACACTAATTTCAGAGGAACTACAGAATTTAGGTCTGTATCCAAAACTAATTGCTTCAGTTTTCCCTAAGTGCAGAGATAGCTTATTATCTCCAAGCCATTTGCTAATATTAGTAAGCTCTGTGCAACATAGTTTTCCTTTTGTGAGACAGCAGAAGTGTAGAGTCATCCGCATAAAGAAAAAGATGGCAAGATCAAGCATCTTTAATATCATTAATATACAATAAAGGCCCAAGCACACTACCCTGCGGAACGCCACAACTCATTCGTTTTGCCTGAGACAGTGAACCATTAACCTCTACTACTTGCTCCCTTCCTGATAAATAGGACTTTACCCAGCCTAGAGGGATACTACTTAATCCCAGTGCCTCCAGTTTGGAGATTAAGAGACAGTGGTTAATTGTATCAAAGTCCTTCTGTAGGTCAAGCAGTACCATTCCACAGAGATTTCCCTCATCAATCTCTTAGCTGATGAAGTCAGTCAAGTAAAGTAGACATGAATCAGTGGAGTATGTTTTTCTAAAACCAGACTGAAAATAATACATTACACCCTGTTTGTTAACATATTCATACATTTTGCTCATGTACAACTCTCTCCAGGATCTTTGATGATACACAGAGGATAGATGCAGGCCTATAATTCCCAGGGTCAGACTTTATCCCCTTCTTATATAGAGGTATAATATTAGCTTGTTTCCAAGATGGCGTAGCAGTGCAGAAGTGTTTTGTTCGTCCTCTCGTGTACTTCTGTATTTTTTATCTTTTGTTGTGGATATATTTCAATTTTATTTTCAATCTTCCATTTTAATTCAATTATACCTTCAGGTAACCTGCCTCACCCAATGTGATACGGAACCGCTATTATTTAAATTTTTTAGAGAACCACCTAGCCATCAGAAGCTAACCAGCTAATTAGCTACAAGATATTTAGTCATTGTTAGCCACTGGTAGCGGCCTTTACCTTCTACATACAGATACCAGACCTTTTTTTTCAGCCTGGATAATACTCGCCAGCCTACCAGTATCGGACTGTCTCTCCACTACATAGCCGGATTCTTGCCGTAATGCCTTGACCATTACTCCTGATCTTCACAGCAAGCTAGCACCCACCGAGTTACCCAGTACCGAAGCTATCCCTGAGGCCTACCTCCCGGCCTACTCAGTTGTTCACCCGGACTCCACTCAAACACAGCTAGAACCCACTACTCCACCGGATCCTTGCCGTAAGCTCTGTACCTTGGCACCGGATCACCGCTGCTACCGAGTGGCTATAGTGGCTAACTCCCCTGCCCCGAAGCTAGCACCAGTTAGCCGTTTGCCAGGCGCATCTCTCGGCTAGCAAACTAAATTACTACAACTACAATACCTCTTTCGCCATCTGGCTTGGATCCTTTGTCGACAAGGCGCCCAGCCGCACCACCACGACTGGTCTGTCGACGAATACTCCATCCGCTGTGCCTTCGACCGGCCTCTGTCGGACGTCGGGGCAGACGTTTCTACTAGCCCTAGGCTACTAACTTTAAACACTGCGTCGCCCGCGTGCTCGCGGGCTAGATAGATAGAACTGCCAAAGGAGACATTTGTGAATTGATCGCCCCCCATATAGCTTCAGAGTTCGTTCTGTTAGGTGACCTAAACTGGGATAAGTAATTAATTAGCATTTTATTGCATTTTATTGCATGACATAAGTATTTGATCACCTACCAACCAGTAAGAATTCCGGCTCTCACAGACCTGTTAGTTATTCTTTAAGAAGCCCTCCTGTTCTCCACTCATTACCTGTATTAACTGCACATGTTTGAACTTGTTACCTGTATAAAAGACACCTGTCCACACACTCAATCAAACAGACACCACAATGGCCAAGAGATGGGCTACAGGACAATAGGCAAGCAGCTTGGTGAGAAGGCAAAGAGAAGGCGAAGTTCAAGATGACGGTCAATCACCCTCTGTCTGGGGCTCAAAGCAAGATCTCACCTCGTGGGGCATCAATGATCATGAGGAAGGTGAGGGATCAGCCCAGAAGTACACGGCAGGACTTGGTCAATGACCTGAAGAGAGCTGGGACCACAGTCTCAAAGAAAATCATTAGTAACACACTACGCCGTCATGGATTAAAATCCGACAGCGCACGCAAGGTCCCCCTGCTCAAGTCAGCGCATGTCCAGGCCCGTCTGAAGTTTGCCAATGACCATCTGGATGATCCAGAGGAGGAATGGGAGAAGGTCATGTGGTCTGATGAGACAAAAATAGAGGTTTGGGACTAAACTCCACTCGCCGTGTTTGGAGAAATAAGAAGGATGAGTACAACCCCAAGAACACCATCCCAACCGTGAAGCATGGAGGTGGAAACATCATTCTTTGGGGATACTTTTCTGCAAAGGGGACAGGACGACTGCACCGTATTGAGGGGAGGATGGATGGGGCCATGTATCGCGAAATCTTGGCCAACAACCTCCTTCCCTCACTCAGTAAGATCATTGAAGGTGGGTTGTGGCTGGGTCTTCCAGCATGACAATGACCCGAAACACACAGCCAAGGCAACTAAGGAGTGGCTCTATAAGAAGCATCTCAAGGTCCTGGAGTGGCCTAGCCAGTCTCCAGACCTGAACCCAATAAAAAATCTTTGGAGGGAGCTGAAAGTCCGTATTGCCCAGCGACCGCCCCGAAACCTGAAGGATCTGGAGAAGGTCTGTTTGGAGGAGTGGGCCAAAATCCCTGCTGCAGTGTGTGCCAACCTGAGAACTACAGGAAACGTATGATCTCTGTAATTGCAAACAAAGGTTTCTGTACCAAATATTAAGTTCTGCTTTTCTGATGTATCAAATACTTATGTCATGCAAAAGAATGCTAATTAATTACTTAAAAATCATACAATGAGATTTTCTGGATTTTTGTTTTAGATTCCGTCTCTCACAATTGAAGTGTACCTATGATAAAAAATTACAGACCTCTACATGCTTTGTAAGTGGGGAAAACCTGCAAAATCGGCAGTGTACCAAATACTTGTTCTCCCCACTGTATATCCATCCTGCCCTGCCTTTCTAAAGTTTTCGAAAGCCAAGATAATAAACAGATCTCCGCTGTGCAATCCGGTTTCCGAGCCGGTCACGGGTGCACCTCAGCCACGCTCAAGGTACTGAACGATATCATAACCGCCAGCGATAAAAGACAGCACTGTGCAGCCGTCTTCATCGATCTGGCCAAGGCTTTCGACTCTGTCAATCACTGTATTCTTATCGGCAGACTCAACAGCCTTCGTTGTTCTAATGACTACCTCGCCTGGTTCACCAACTACTTTGCAGACAGAGTTCAGTGTGTCAAATCGGAGGGCATGTTGTCCGGACCTCTGGCAGTCTCTATGGGGATACCACAGGGTTCAATTCTCGGGCCGACTCTTTTCTCTGTATATATCAATGATGTCGCTCTTGCTGCGGGCGATTCCCTGATCCACCTCTACGCAGACGACACCATTCTGTATACTTCCGGCCCTTTCTTGGTCAAATCCATAACTCTATATAATACTTCTTGACTTGGTTGCTTCCATGCAAACCAGAACTGGGGGGCAGCTTGCTAACCAGCTTGCTGGAAACAGAAGTAAAAAAATAGTTCAATTCATTGGCAACCTCTGCTTTTTCATATACAGTTGAAGTCAGAAGATTACATACACCTTAGCCAAATACAATTAAACTCAGTTTTTCACAATTCCTGACATTTAATCCTAGTAAAAATTCCCTGTTTTTGGTCAGTTAGGATCAGCACTTTATTTTAAGAATGTGAAATGTCAGAATAATAGTAGAGAGAATTATTTATTTCAGCTTTTATTTCTTTCACCACAATCCCAGTAGGTCGGAAGTTTACATACACTCAATTAGTATTTGGTAGCATTGCCTTTACATTGTTTAACTTGGGTCAAACATTTTGGGTAGCCTTCCACATGGTTTCCACAATAAGTTGGGTGAAATTTGGCCCATTCCTCCTGACAGAGCTGGTGTAACTAAGTCAGGTTTGTAGGCCTCCTTGCTCGCACATGCTTTTTCAGTTCTGCCCACAAATGTTCTATATGATTGAGGTCAGGGCTTTGTGATGGCCACTCCAATACCTTGACTTTGTTGTCGTTAAGCCATTTTGCCACAACTTTGGAAGTATGCTTGGGGTCATTGTCCATTTCGAAGACCCATTTGCGACCAAGCTTTAACATCCTGACTGATGTCTTGAGACGTGGCTTCTTTCTTGCTGAGCGGCCTTTCAGATTATGTTGTTATAGGACTCATTTTACAAGCAAAGAGGCACTGAGTTTGAAGTTGGCCTTGAAATACATTGACTGGTACACCTGCAATTGACTCAAATGATGCCAGAAGCTTCTAAAGCCATGACATAATTTCCTGGAATTTTCCAAGCTGTTTAAAGGCACAGTCAACTTAGTGTATGTAAACTTCTGACCCACTGGAATTGTGATACAGTGAATCATAAGTGAAATAATCTGTCTGTAAACAATTGTTGGAAAAATTACTTGTGTCATGCACAAAGTAGATGTCCTAACTGACTTGCCAAAACTGTAGTTTGTTAACAAGAAATGTGTGTAGAGGTTGAAAAACGAGTTTTAATGACTCCAACCTAAGTGTATGTAAACTTATGACTTCAACTCTACCATCTCCCCCCTGATGTTCCGTCCAATACTGTTTAGTTTGTTTTTGGTAGTACTACTACAGCCTAGTTCCTTAAATGATTTCGAAGTCTTTTTAGGGACTTTTTTGGTCTCAATTATTTTCTCAGCAAAGTAACCCCTCTTAGCTTCATCCATCCTGCTCTGTGCTTCATTTCTGTGATGTTTATACAGGATGAAATCATGCTGCTCTTGAGCATTCTTTATTTTTTTTATTCCTTGCTTGGAAAGATTCTAGAATCTCATGATTAAACCAAGGGCTAGATCTCTGCTTTACCCTGGCCAGTCTAATGGGAGCCATCACATTCACCACATCAAGGAATCTACATTTAAAGACTTCCCAGGCACTGTCTACCCCTACACTATCTAGCACAGGTGACCAGTCAATTTTACCCACTTCCTGCCTAAACTTCCTAGGACTTCATCAGTCCTCTGATTCTAAAAGTTTTGTGACACTTAAATATATCTTTAAAAATCCTCCTTGTGTAAAATGTAATACAATGATCACTGATTCCATATACTATTACTCCACTCTGTGATATTTTAGATTTATCAGACACCAATATTAAGTAAATCGTACTTTGCACTGTTTCACATATCCTGGTGGGATATTTTATAATTTGGGTCATAGCAAGTGATCTACAAAAGTGCATAAATACATTGTGGGTTGGGCTATTATTTTTGCAGACATCAGTATTGAAATCCCCTAACAAAATTATTTCCTTCAACAGGGAATCATTACAGTTTGACAACACAAGTTCAAGACCTTCATAGAATGCATTCTGCTTGGGCGGCCTGGCCTATAACACACCCCCAACAAAATCGGCTTGGTTTTGGGAAGGCTGATATCCAGCCAGACAATCTCCAGATTAGCGCTTAAATCCGATCTGACGTTAAACGCAATGTCTGATCTTACAAACGCACATATTCCCCCACCGTTCCAATTCCGATCCTTCCTGACAACAGAGTAATTACCTCAATCTATCTCAATTTCTCAGTCACAAAAAGATTAATCAAACTATGTTTCAGTAAAACATAAGACACCCACCTCTGATTTGCAAACCAACAGGCGTATCTCATCGATCTTCGGTAGTAGGCTTCGGCGTTGAAGTGCACAAAATGTAAGCTCTTCTCCCCAAAGGCCTCATTGAATTCCCGATCCACTTGTAACTCGCCTCCCACTGCGCTGCCATCTTCCCACTGCACTGCCTCTGGTGGCCTCTCTGTTGCCATGGAGCACCCCTCCCCAGGTGCCACTCCATCGTCCTCACCACCGTGTCCCCCCGTCACTCGCCTCTGGTGGCCTCCGCTCCGCTGTGGACCCCCCCTCCTCCGGTGCACTCTCCACCCTCGGTCAGTCCTCTGTTCCCACTCCACCTTCAATGATCGACACGCCCCATGGGTACAGCACACCGACAGCAACGGTAAGCTTCATTGACACCTTGCCCAAAGCTAGAATTGCTGCATTTTAAGTTTTCGCAAGAGGAGCCTGGGTACATAGGCCGTGTGATGGGGTTGGTGATAAAGTGAGGTCCAGGGCATTGATGGATATCACCCGATAAGAGAAGGCATAGAGTTATTATAAGATCTCCACCATTAATTTGAGATTTCAGACTGGCTTTCAATGATCGTTTTTGTTTGTGCCAAGGTGCTATGAAAGTTTGGTGTTTAACATTCCTTCCAAATCCGAAGTGCTGGATGCCATCAAACGTGTTTGCATGACTGAGAAGTTGCTGAGAATGTACTATTCATTCATCTAAATTGCAGATGCAATTATTTCCAGTAACATTTAACACAAACACATAAAGTAAAAGTGCTGCCACCATGCCGAACTTGCCGGTCGCCAGGCAGAGATTGAAAATCCATAACACCTACGTTTTCTCAACAATAGGTTATGATCAAAGCTATCAAAAGCTGCACTGAAGTCTAACAAAACATCTCCCACAATGTTCTTACTACCAATTTCTTTCAGCCAATCATCAGTCATTTGTGTCAGTGCCGAGCATGTTGAGTGCCCTTCCCTATAAGCATGCTAAAATTCTGTTGTTAATTTGTTTTCTGTAAAATAACTTTGTATTTGGTCAAACACCATTTTTTTTCTAAAGTTTGCTAAGCGCTGGTGACAGGCTGATTGGTCGGCTGTTTGAACCATTAAAGGGTGCTCTGCTATTCTTGGGCAGCGGAATGACCTTTGCCTCCCTCAAGACCTGAGGGAACACACTGTCTTCTAGGCTTAAATTGAAGATGTGGAAAACAGGAGTGGCAATGTGTTCTGCTACCATCCCATTTATCAGTACTAGGTGGCTTGTCCTTATTTATTGATAGCAACCATTTTTTTACCGCTTCCACACCCACATTGCGGAACTCAAAACTACAATACTTTCATTATTTGGTCCGTTATGCATGAATATGAAAGCTCAGCGTTTTGTTGTTTTCCATGTCTTGAAAACAAAAAAGTGATTAAAGTGGTTGGCAATATCAAAGGGTTTTGTGAGGAACAAGCAATCTGCCTCAAATGAAGGATGGAGCAGATTTACCTTTTTTGCCTAGAAATTAATTTAAAGTACTCCAGAGCATTTTACTGTCATTCTTTATATAATTTATCTTTGGTCCATAGTATAGTTTCTTCTTCTTTTTGTTTAGTTTAGTTATGTGATTTTTCGATTTACTGTATGTTTGCCAGTCTGCTGTGATGTCAGAATGATTTGCTATTCCCTTTGCCTCATCCCTCTCAGCTATACAGTTTTTCAATGAATCTATCCATGGGTGTTTTGCAATTCTAACAGTCTGTTTCTTAATGGGTGCATGCCCATCAGTAACCAGAAGACGCAGTTACATTAATGCTTCAAGTGCTGCGTCAGGTTGGTCCTCATTAAACACATCAGCTCAACAAACATTCAACATAGGTATTATTGCAAAACCTCTTGTATGATCACTTATGCACAATTTTAGGTCCAGTCTTTGGAACGTTGTTTTTTCTAGATATTATATTAGGATCCCTACATCTGATGGATTTGGATAATGCTTTAGAGCAGATTTCTGCAGCATTAGTAAAGATGTGATCAATACATGTGGATGATTTAGCTCCTGTTCTGTTTGGAAATACCCTGGTAGGTTGACTGATAACCTGAACCAGATTGCAAGCATCAGTTATAGCTTAAAGCTTATTTTTTAGTGGACAGCTCAATATTTAGGGCATCCAGAAAATATATATCTCTGTTGATATCACATACATTATCTAGCATTTCACATATTTAGGGCATCCAGAAAAGATATCTCTCTGTTGATATCACATACATTATCTAGCATTTCACACATATAGTCCAAATACTGACTTTTAGCACTCAGTGGTCTATAACAACTTCCTATGAGAAAAGGCTTTAGGTGAGGCAGATCAACCTGTAGCCATATTACTTCTATATCATCTGACATGAGATCCTCTTTCAGCCTACCAGGAATCTGACACTGGACATACACCCTGTTGGAACACCTCCTCCGTTTCCATGTATATCTTTCCCGTATGCTCTATAACCATGTACATGTATAGATACTACTGCATCATCAAAGGAATGGTCTAAATGTGTTTCAGAGATGGCCAGAATATGAATATTTTCTGATGTCAGTAAGTTGTCAATTTCACGAAACTTGTTCCTCACGCTACATATGTTAATATTCTATTCTATTCTGCTATTCTGAGAGGCTGATCCGAGGTAGACATGTCAGTGACATTTAAGCCAATGGGCTGCCCACAGTGGGCATCTTCCTAAAGGCAGACAGTTTCAGTGCAAACAGTGAAATTCAATTATATGGGCATATGATTATTGCTGACAATACCCTCAGTGCTAACAGTTAAAGGATCATAGATTAGGTTGCTTACATTGACTCCAGTTATATTTCTCTGGGATATAATCTGATTCCCATGTCCTCTGTTGGTTATTATGACAGAGAGGACTGGAGCCCTACCAAATCCAGACCATCAGTCTCCTAAGCAGGCTGCTATGTTGATAGAGATAATCCTGGAAAGGCCCTTTAGAGAGAGAGGGAGTGGAATAAAAGAGTGGGAGAGTGAAACAGAGAGAAAGAGAATTTAGCTGATTAAAGGGGGGGTTGACACTAGAATCCTGCTTCCAAATTGTTGCTCTGCCTCTTCAAGGCTCCATCTCTGATAATGAAGCCAAAGGTGTGTGTTGGCTCCTAATTCTCTCCTTTACAGGGTAAGCAATATTATCTCACCAGCCCGGTGCATGTGTGTGCATAGGTATGCGTGAGTCTTGCGTGCATGTGTGTGTTCCACAGTCACCCAGTGTAAATTAAGGGATGGTTGTCTCAGTCCCGTGGGGTGTTCTCTCCCTCTCCAATGAGGAATGGGGCTCTATTGGATTAGGAGGATCCTCAGTCAGTGCTAATGTGTGTACCTGCTCCCACACTCTTAGAAAAAAGGTGCTATCTAGAACCTAAAAAGGTTATTTGGCTGATCCCATACAATAACCCTTTGAAGAACCCTTTTTGGTTTCCAGGTAGAACCCTTTACACATAGGATTCTATGTGGAACCCAAAGGAGTTCTACCTGGAACTTAAATGGTTCTTTGTACCTGGAACCAAAAAGGGTTCTGATATGGGGACAACCGAATAATCATTTTGGGACCCTTTTTCTAGGAGTGCACTGCTCTGGGTCCTCTTTATTATAGACCTCTGTCAGACACACTTACTATTATACAGATCTGTCAGACACAATTATCCCCTGATGGATTTAAAAACAATCTTTCTCTTATTGTCTTTTTCTCCCTTCTCCCCTTAAGTAATTCCAGAAGGGCAGAAGAATAGGGTCAGGTTGGTGGTCAAATGTTCTAACAAGGTTATATAAGCATTCCCTTTTTCATCTATGACATTTGAACCCGAGGTCACTTAGGCAGAGTAGTGTGTGCATTGTATTATCTATGTGCTTGTGTGAGGTTGTGTGTTTATGTCTCTGTGTGTGTATGTTCCACAGTTAAGAATGCGAGCATGTATTAACCTGACAATGTGTTTATGTGTTCAGAAGCAGGGCCCAGATGGACCTCAGTTCCCACTGCGGCATCAGCTGCTGCAGGTCATTGTGAGAGTCCTCCAGTACCGCATGCTGCTCACAGGTACCCTACACTCACCTCATGATGTACTATTGCAATATTGTAATACTAACTTTCATGTGCCCTATCATGGCTCTCCACCTTGAATAGTGTTTCAGTATGTGGCATTCTACACCTTATTAACCAGTTTATGTTTTTGACTCATTTGTCTGTGCCATCATTTTTTCTAGATTACTTAAACAACCTTTCCCCTGATTCTAAAGAATATGAGGATACACAAGGTATAGTCTTACTCTGTAGACTCTCCAATATACTTTAACAATTCAGTTGTTTCTTCAGCAGTCAAACACACACACACACACACACACACACACACACACACACACACACACACACACACACACACACACACACACACACACACACACACACACACACACACACACACACACACACACACACACACACACACACACACAGGCTGTTAGATATAATATCAGAGGATAGTTGTTCCGGGACAAACAAAGCTGTTTATACTCCCAGCATATTGATGTGCATTAACCCATTCTGTTTCTCTCTCCATTCTCTGCTTCAGCTGCCTTAGTAATCGTGTCAGAGGTGGCAGACCAAGCTAATGACAATCTCAAGCAAGGGGTATGTCAGTGTGTATGGGTGTTTCTGTATTTATTTCAGACTACTGTGTACATTTGTTCATTCAAGTGTTTGCTAGCGGTATATATGACAGCTCAGATTTCAGGTTTTCCCTGTGTAAATCCTTCTTCATTCTGGATGACAACACTATTGGGAGTGAAACCACGTCAATGATCTTGGAGACGCCTGTCTCTTTACTTTCACTGGGCTCTGTTGCCTATTGATTAATGAGAGGGTGAGGAAAGATGATCATCAAAAGATCCCAGGTGCATCGTAACAAAGGGTGCAGTGTGAGAGGACATTATGTACATTTTGAAACACACAAACACCCTCACATAGATCATCCTGAAACAGATCGTCTCTCCTGTCTCTCACATAATCCTTACCATCCCTCCCGTCTCTCACATAATCCTTACCATCCCTCCCGTCTCTCACATAATCCTTACCATCCCTCCCGTCTCTCACATAATCCTTACCATCCCTCCCGTCTCTCACATAATCCTTACCATCCCTCCCGTCTCTCACATAATCCTTACCATCTCTCCCGTCTCTCACATAATCCTTACCATCTCTCCCGTCTCTCACATAATCCTTACCATCTCTCCCGTCTCTCACATAATCCTTACCATCTCTCCCGTCTCTCACATAATCCTTACCATCTCTCCCGTCTCTCACATAATCCTTACCATCTCTCCCGTCTCTCACATAATCCTTACCATCCCTCCCGTCTCTCACATAATCCTTACCATCTCTCCCGTCTCTCACATAATCCTTACCATCTCTCCCGTCTCTCACATAATCCTTACCATCTCTCCGTCTCTCACATAATCCTTACCATCTCTCCCGTCTCTCACATAATCCTTACCATCTCTCCCGTCTCTCACATAATCCTTACCATCTCTCCGTCTCTCACATAATCCTTACCATCCCTCCCGTCTCTCACATAATCCTTACCATCTCTCCGTCTCTCACATAATCCTTACCATCCCTCCCGTCTCTCACATAATCCTTACCATCTCTCCGTCTCTCACATAATCCTTACCATCCCTCCTGTCTCTCACATAATCCTTACCATCTCTCCCTCTATCTGCTCCACTCCCTTCAGGATCCCTCTATCTGCTCTACTCCCTTTAGGATCCCTCTATCTGCTCCACTCCCTTTAGGATCCCTCTATCTGCTCCACTCCCTTCAGGATCCCTCTATCTGCTCCACTCCCTTCGTGATCCCTCTATCTGCTCCACTCCCTTCAGGATCCCTCTATCTGCTCCACTCCCTTCAGGATCCCTCTATCTGCTCCACTCCCTTTAGGATCCCTCTATCTGCTCCACTCCCTTCAGGATCCCTCTATCTGCTCTACTCCCTTTAGGATCCCTCTATCTGCTCCACTCCCTTTAGGATCCCTCTATCTGCTCCACTCCCTTCAGGTTCCCTCTATCTGCTCCACTCCCTTTAGGATCCCTCTATCTGCTCCACTCCCTTTAGGATCCCTCTATCTGCTCCACTCCCTTTAGGATCCCTCTATCTGATCCACTCCCTTTAGGATCCCTCTATCTGCTCCACTCCCTTCAGCTTCCAGCAGCACATCCCTTTCCGCCGCCCTCCTTCTCATTCACAAACAAATCAAATCAAATCACATGTATTTATATAGCCCTTCGTACATCAGCTGATATCACTCTCCTATCTTTGTCTCGCTCTCGCCCTTTCTCTCTGACACACAGGAGAACTTGCTGCGGCTGGTCCACATTGAGTACAGTGTGAGAGGCAAGAGAGATCTACTCAAGCCAGGAAGGGTGAGATCAGTCTGCCTCTCTCTCCTCTCCATCTCTGGACAGTGTTACTCTGTTCCACAAACATAACATAAACAGTGAATAATAGCAATCTCAGACCGTGGCCTACTAGGATTCCCACACAGGAACTAAAAGCCCAGTGATACTACAGTATAGGAAGCACCTCTTGCTAACATCGTCTCTGTTTCTCCGTGTGTTTGCAGGTGTTTGTGAAGGAAGGCACACTAAGGAAAGTGTCGAGGAAAAGCAGACAGCCCAGACACCTGTTTCTGGTAACTACTACCTGTCTAACTACTATGCTCTCCTTGTATCATTAGATACTATAACTTTCACTATCTAATATTTCAGTTTCACACATGGTGGTTATTCTGATCATAGAAGGGTGGGGTGTCGTCCAGGCTGGTAGAGGCAATCAGATATAGAGGGAGACATGGCGAGGCAGAGAGTTGCAAAGCGGGGAGGCCTAGAGAGGCAGAATGTATTGGGAGGCAGGAGGACAAGGCTACAGGGCCCCACCACACCCAGCCAGGGACCTCCCTCTCTCAGGGCTTGTTTTCGAGGGCCCTGCTTACTCACAGAATGTTTGGTGTGGGTTACTGGATGCTGGCTTCCTGTGCAGAGAGGGGACTGACAGGGCTGTGAAGGCCAGACACTCTGTTGGATGGGGGGGGGGAGACATAAAAACACAGTCTTAAGGAAGTAGATGGGCCAGAAGAAAAGTGTATGAATTATTAATGTGACATTAATATATTGTGAAATTCAGTTGTTTCTTCAGCAGTCAAACACACACACACACAGACACACACATGCACACACAGTAGTATAGACAATAACACTTTTAACACAAATCATCTGAACAATTCAAGAAAGAGAGAATAGGAATCAGAGAAATGGGAGATGAGAGGGAGAAAGGCCCATTGAGGAGCTATTTTCTTTCTCTGCTTCTTCACTTTCCTAGTGTCTTCGTGTCTCTCTCTCCATGTGTCTCTCTAAACTGGGTTGTTTATGAGTGATGGTTGAGAGACCGATAATGTGTGAGTAACTGGGTAGCTCCTCTGGAGTAGATGGTTGGAAAGGGGCAGCAGGTATAATATATGGGCCTTTAAGGAAAGTCCAAACAGAGAGGATGAAAGCCATCACTCACTTAGTGAAACTGAGGAACAGCGCTCAACAACCATCAAGGCACTGTCATGGTAACCAAAGGAGAGTCTTAGAGAGGAGAGAGCCATGAGTGAATGAAGGGATTAGGGGAGGATGGAGAAGAGAGAGGTACTGTCACACTGTCTTCCTCTCTTCTACTTGAGGAAGAGAAACGTGTTGGGAAAGTGAATGTGTTGTAGTTGGGCATCTAATGCATGGTCAAAATGGAGTTTATAGGTTGTACTTGGTACACATCTCTTGCCTGGGGTCATTTTGAGCAATCTGTATGTGGTGAGTTTGCTACTGAGAGTGAGTGTGTGAGGCAGGGTGGCATAGGCCTGCAGTGTGAGCACCACCAGAGGTCACAGTCAGGACTGTAGGGTCACATCCTGTTTTGTCCCTGCTGAGCTTGTGTTGTTGTTGTGGTGGCTGGTTCCAGAACCTCCATCCAGATCAGGCATGCTCTCAGAGCAGCTGGGAACTGGAAGGGAACGGGCAGAGAATTCCTGGATGCTGCCTTATGGGCCACACAGGTTTTAGAGCAAACATTATGTGTGACCAATGATGTCACCACTTTTGTCCCACTCTAAATAAGGCCCTTTAACATAATAGGCTGAAGTTCTGAGGATTACAGTATATTGGGTGTGATGAGCAAATAAACATTGGTGACTTTTTATCATGTAGCCTTTGTTGTGTGTTACATGGGAATGTCTGGTTTGAGGGGTAAGCGTGTGAATAATATGGAAATCCAAAGCTGTTTCTGTGGGACTCAGGAGATTCCCCATGAATTGCAAAAGCTTATAGTGCCCCCCTGTGGCATCATAGTTACACTAGCCAGATATTTAAATTAGATATACATTTCAGGCTGGTAGTCAGGCTTTCCATGCAAACAATAAGCTATGATTGTAACCATCTGCTTCTGTCTCCACTAGATGAATGATGTTATGCTGTACACCTACCCTCAGCAGGATGGTAAATACAGGCTGAAGAACACTCTCTATCTGTCTGGGATGAAGGTGAGTCCTCCCCCTCCTACAGAGATGACCTTCCCTGACCCTTAACCCCTGACCTCTGGCTCTGTCGTGACTTGTGTGTGTGTGTGTGCTGAATGTGCTATGCTGTGCTATGTGTCCTGTTCTCCCAGGTCAGTATACCTGTCATAGACAATGTGCTCAATGCCCTGAGGATCGAGGTGTCTGACGTCACCATCACCTTGTCAGCCAGGTGAGTCAAAGCAGAGGACACCTGTCTGGGGCTTTGTACAAGGCTTGTCCATTGGTTAGATACAGTATTTATGTGCATATGTATAATTATGTGTACAGCCTCAACACATATCTGTTTCTTTGCTCCTAGCTCCTGTGGAGAAAGGGACGACTGGTTCCACACACTGAGTCGGGCCATAGCAGACCATGCTGCAGGCCTGTGTACTTTTGGTGGCCCCTGCAGTGAGGTAATGAGTTCACCCCTGAATGACTCAGTACAGGAGATACCATTGAAGCTCACTTGTATAACATTTTACGTGTGAAATGTATGAAATGCAAATAAGGTTAATGTTATCGTAACATTGTTGTTATGTTATTGTAACATTGTCGTAGCGCTGTCGTAACATTGTTGTTATGTTATTGTAACATTGTCGTAGCGCTGTCGTAACATTGTTGTTATGTTATTGTAACATTGTCGTAGCGCTGTCGTAACATTGTTGTTATGTTATTGTAACATTGTCGTAGCGCTGTCGTAACATTGTTGTTATGTTATTGTAACATTGTCGTAGCGCTGTCGTAACATTGTTGTTATGTTATTGTAACATTGTCGTAGCGCTGTCGTAACATTGTTGTTATGTTATTGTAACATTGTCGTAGCGCTGTCGTAACATTGTTGTTATGTTATTGTAACATTGTCGTAGCGCTGTCGTAACATTGTTGTTATGTTATTGTAACATTGTCGTAGCGCTGTCGTAACATTGTTGTTATGTTATTGTAACATTGCCGTAGCGCTGTCGTAACATTGTTGTTATGTTATTGTAACATTGTCGTAGCGCTGTCGTAACATTGTTGTTATGTTATTGTAACATTGTCGTAGCGCTGTCGTAACGTTGTTGTTATGTTATTGTAACATTGTCGTAGCGCTGTCATAACATTGAGGTATTGTTGTTGTACCGTTGCGGTGACGTTGTTGTGAGAATGTGGTAACGTTGTGGTAATGTTGTGGTAACGTTGTGTTAACGTTGTGGTAACGTTGTGGTAATGTTGTTTCCCCATGAAGGGACGTGAGAAGCTGTGGATGGCCCTGGGGGAGGCAGCTCCAGTGCTGGTGCCCGTGTCTCATGTGATGATGTGTATGAACTGTACCTCTGACTTCAGCTTGACCCTGAGACGCAACCACTGCAACGCCTGTGGGAAGGTGAGACACACACCTTACTGTAGGCGTCCCTCACTCCTACTGCTGCTTCAGGACCCCTCACTCAAACTGCTGTTACAGGACAACATCCTGACCCCAGCCCAACCCACTTTTACATTATCCTGCCAGAAAGTGGCTCTCTACCTATGCTTTAATACTGTGGCTCAGTTGGTAGAGCATGGCGCTTGTAACGCCAGGGTAGTGGGTTCGATTCCCGGGACCACCCATACGTAGAATGTATGCACACATGACTGTAAGTCGCTTTGGATAAAAGCGTCAGCTAAATGGCATATATTTATATATTTTTTAACACTCCCCGGATCACCCCTCTCTCCACTCTCATACCTGTTCTCTCTCTCTATCCAAACCCAGGTTGTGTGTCGTGCCTGCTCCAGGAACAGGTATCCTCTGAAGTACCTCAAAGACAGAATGGCCAAAGTGTGTGACCACTGCTACGCTGAGCTCAGGAAGATAGGTGTCAGTATCTCAGGGGCGTGTGGTAACTCCAGCCCCTGCACCCACCGGGCCAGTCGGCCCCTCTCAGCCGTGTTCCAGAGCCTACAGCCCCCAAGCCTGTGGAGAAGCAGGAAGAGCACCTCCCCTCTCAACCAGGTCTGCAATATTCATCACATTTGACCTTTGACCTATCTTTGTAGTCATGACGTTCTGCACTGATGCAGGCAGCTATGGTAGACCCGGCTATCTTCCTGGCGTTGACCTGTGAGTCTTTGTTACAGGTGGCATTGCGGGCTGAGGACTCGGCCATGAGTGGCAGCCTGCAATGGCGTAAGAAGAGCAAGAGGAAGTGGAAGAGGCTGTGGTTCATCCTCAAAGACAAGGTGCTCTACACCTTCACAGCACGTGAGGTGAGGGGGCACAGAGTCTCCCACACCAGCCCCAAACAGAGACACATACACACACACACCCCCTTAATATACTCACATTATGCCTATACTATTCTTGACTCTCTTAAAAGCTTATACATAGTCTCTCTGTGCTCTCTTTCTCTTTCTTTTTTTGTACTGTTTATTGTGTTTTTGTATCAAGCTTTGTAGCTACCATTTTGAACAAGCAGTATCATTAACAACTGAACTCATGAATACAATTGAGCAGTTAGTTTCCATGCTTCTCAGAATGTTTTACAAATATCATTGGTATATACAGCTGAATATGTGACTTGTCCCTCATCAATGTCCCTCCCCCTCTCTCTCTCTCTCTCTGTCCGTCTCTCCCTCCCTCTCTCTTTCTCTCTGTCCATCTCTCTCCCTCTCTGTCTATCGCTCAATACAGGACAAGGTGGCACGTGAGAGTCTGCCCCTGCAGGGTTTCACAGTGAAGCTGACAGAGAGGCCAGAGGGTGAGGAGAGATTCAACGTGTTTCAGCTCTACCACAAGAAGACTCTATACTACACCTTTAGAGCAGATGACCAGCACACTGCCCGCAGGTCAGGATAAATACACACACACACACGCATGCACACACACACACACGCACGCACGCACGCACGCACGCACGCACGCACGCACACACACACACACACACACACACACACACACACACACACACACACACACACACAGGTCCATGGTGTTCATGTAGTCCACTTGTGTTTCACAGGTGGGTCAATGCCATGGAGGAGGCCACAGTGTTATAACATCTGCCTGTATGCACAGACTGACCCTGCTGTGCATCACCTACCTACCTACGCTCTCTGTCCTGGTTTACAGCTGTCCCTCACAATGCCTAAATGGAATATCTATGAAAACTTATTTTCTCTTGAAGGACATTGAATATCATTCTTATAATCCATCCCTTAATGCACTGGACCAATTCTCACTCTGGAAGAATTACACGTCTCTGTGCAAGAGCATCTTTGACATGGCTGCCATCTACAGGCAGAAAGAAGATCATGCAGACTCTGTGTGGGGCAAACATCCAAGTGTGAGGTTACTGCTTGGGAGTCTCTAAGGTGAAAACCTCTCAGATGAGTATGCTGCATGCAATAACATGCCACAAATTCCGCTCCTGTGTCTAAAAGCTCATAGATGATGTGTTTTTACAACTTTTTCCATTGACAGTCTTCAGTGCCATGTACATTCACAGACTTATCTTTACTTTCTGACACTTCTTTTCTACCATGGATGTGTATGTACATAGAACAACTTGGTATGGGTTTTGTTTTTGATATCATAGGCTTTTTGATGCTGTTTAAACAATACCAAGTTAATATGAACAGCTTATGTATTGTATGAGAACATATAAGAGTCATGTCATATTTGGAATATATAGTGTAATATTCAATTCCCATATTTTGAAGTGAGATATAATAATTATTTGTAAATACATAACAGAAATGTTATTACATGATGTTACATCATGCCCAATGTATTTTCTGTACTCTATGTAAACATACTTATTTTACACCGCAGGTTTACACCTGTAATAACAATGACAGAATGTGAAATGTTACAGACAGTATTAGTATTATTCAACAAAATATCATTTTGAAGTATATTTCATAGATAATGTATAGTTTTTAAACATTTTTAAAAGGGTGACTACATTTTTATGGGCCAATAGTCTCCACTTGAATGCAGTGTGTTATGGCTGAAAGAATGTGCCTGACGGGACGTTATTATCCTTCATTCATTCAAATGATAATTCATACGTTTTGGGGAGTAGTGAACTGCATGTAGTTTAACTAGTCATTTAACTATATTTTGCAGTAGCTTGGTGGTAGTTGAACTAATTAAAATACCTGACAGAAAACAGATTTAACATTCAGTTGATGTTTTTCATTTCCTGTCCAGTCATATGGTCTATCACATTAGATGTTTTCTATTTCCTGTCCAGTCATATGGTCTATCACATTAGATGTTTTCTATTTCCTGTCCAATCATATGGTTTATCACATGAGATGTTTTCTATTTCCTGTCCAGTCATATGGTCTATCACAATAGATGTTTTCTATTTCCTGTCCAGTCATATGGTCTATCACATTAGATGTTTTCTATTTCCTGTCCAGTCATATGGTCTATCACATTAGATGTTTTCTATTTCCTGTCCAGTCATATGGTCTATCACATTAGATGTTTTCTATTTCCTGTCCAGTCATATGGTCTATCTCATTAGATGTTTTCTATTTCCTGTCCAGTCATATGGTCTATCTCATTAGATGTTTTCTATTTCCTGTCCAGTCATATGGTCTATCTCATTAGATGTTTTCTATTTCCTGTCCAGTCATATGGTCTATCTCATTAGATGTTTTCTATTTCCTGTCCAGTCATATGGTCTATCACATTAGATGTTTTCTATTTCCTGTCCAGTCATATGGTCTATCTCATTAGATGTTTTCTATTTCCTGTCCAGTCATATGGTCTATCACATTAGATGTTTTCTATTTCCTGTCCAGTCATATGGTCTATCTCATTAGATGTTTTCTATTTCCTGTCCAGTCATATGGTCTATCTCATTAGATGTTTTCTATTTCCTGTCCAGTCATATGGTCTATCTCATTAGATGTTTTCTATTTCCTGTCCAGTCATATGGTCTATCTCATTAGATGTTTTCTATTTCCTGTCCAGTCATATGGTCTATCACATTAGATGTTTGTTTTTTTCTTCTTGTAGGTGGATTTACTTTTTGCCTGAGAAATATGGATTGGTAAAAAGTTCCATTCAGCTATGTCTCTATATAAAACTGTAGATTTAAGGCAATTTGTCCTTGGCTTCAGTTGTTTTAGCTGCACTGAATTTGCCTGTCTGGTTTGGTGGTTATGCGTGTTGCTAGTATGCACTAATTGGACAGACAAATACTGTGTTTAAAAAATATATATATAACATTCCTAAAGAAAATCAGAAGACTAGATAGTAATTTGTTTCTAACGTGAAGCCATGAGAGATTCTGATGCATTTTAATAAACTAATCTGGCAGCCCTGTTTAGAGCAATGGAGAGGGAATCTACCAGCCCTGTTTAGAGAAATGAAGAGCTAATCTGGCAGCCCTGTTTAGAGCAATGAAGAGGTAATCTACCAGCCCTGTTTAGAGCAATGAAAAGGTAATCTACCAGCCCTGTTTAGAGCAATGAAGAGGTAATCTACCAGCCCTGTTTAGAGCAATGAAGAGGTAATCTACCAGCCCTGTTTAGAGCAAAGAAGAGCTAATCTACCGGTCCTGTTTAGAGCAATGAAGAGGTAATCTACCAGCCCTGTTTAGATAAATGAAGAGGTAATCTACCAGCCCTGTTTCGAGCAATGAAGAGCTAATCTGGCAGCCCTGTTTAGAGCAATGAAGAGGTAATCTACCAGCCCTGTTTAGAGCAATGAAGCGGTAATCTACCATCCCTGTTTAGAGCAATGAAGAGGTAATCTACCAGCCCTGTTTAGAGCAAAGAAGAGGTAATCTACCAGCCTTGTTTAGAGCAATGAAGAGCTAATCTGGCAGCCCTGTTTAGAGCAATGAAGAGGTCATCTACCAGCCCTGTTTAAAGCAATGAAGAGGTAATCTGGCAGCCCTGTTTAGAGCAATGAAGAGGTAATCTTCCAGCCCTGTTGAGAGCAATGAAGAGGTAATCTGGCAGCCCTGTTTAGAGCAATGAAGAGGTAATCTACCAGCCCTGTTTAGAGCAATGAAAAGCTAATCTACCAGCCCTGTTTAGAGCAATGAAGAGCTAATCTACCAGCCCTGTTAAGAGCAATGAAGAGCTAATCTGGCAGCCCTGTTTAGAGCAATGAAGAGGTCGTCTACCAGCCCTGTTTAAAGCAATGAAGAGGTAATCTACCAGCCCTGTTTAGAGCAATGAAGAGGTAATCTTCGAGCCCTGTTTAGAGCAATGAAGAGGTAATCTGGCAGCCCTGTTTAGAGCAATGAAGAGATAATCTGGCAGCCCTGTTTAGAGCAATGAAGAGGTAATCTACCAGCCCTGTTTAGAGCAATGAAAAGCTAATCTACCAGCCCTGTTTAGAGCAATGAAGAGCTAATCTACCAGCCCTGTTAAGAGCAATGAAGAGCTAATCTACCAGCCCTGTTTAGAGCAATGAAGATGTAATCTACCAGCCCTGTTTAGAGCAATGAAGATGTAATCTACCAGCCCTGTTTAGAGCAATGAAGAGGTAATCTACCAGCCCTGTTTAGAGCAATGAAGATGTAATCTGGCAGCCCTGTTTAGAGCAATGAAGAGCTAATCTACCAGCCCTGTTTAGAGCAATGAAGAGCTAATCTACCAGCCCTGTTTAGAGCAATGAAGAGCTAATCTACCAGCCCTGTTTAGAGCAATGAAGCGCTAATCTACCAGCCCTGTTTAGAGCAATGAAGAGCTAATCTACCAGCCCTGTTAAGAGCAATGAAGAGCTAATCTACCAGCCCTGTTTAGAGCAATGAAGAGCTAATCTACCAGCCCTGTTTAGAGCAATGAAGAGCTAATCTACCAGCCCTGATTAGAGCAATGAAGAGCTAATCTACCAGCCCTGTTAAGAGCAATGAAGAGCTAATCTGGCAGCCCTGTTTAGAGCAATGAAGAGGTCATCTACCAGCCCTGTTTAAAGCAATGAAGAGGTAATCTACCAGCCCTGTTTAGAGCAATGAAGAGGTAATCTTCCAGCCCTGTTTAGAGCAATGAAGAGGTAATCTGGCAGCCCTGTTTAGAGCAATGAAGAGGTAATCTTCCAGCCCTGTTGAGAGCAATGAAGAGCTAATCTACCAGCCCTGTTTAGAGCAATGAAAAGCTAATCTACCAGCCCTGTTTAGAGCAATGAAGAGCTAATCTACCAGCCCTGTTAAGAGCAATGAAGAGCTAATCTGGCAGCCCTGTTTAGAGCAATGAAGAGGTCGTCTACCAGCCCTGTTTAAAGCAATGAAGAGGTAATCTACCAGCCCTGTTTAGAGCAATGAAGAGGTAATCTTCGAGCCCTGTTTAGAGCAATGAAGAGGTAATCTGGCAGGCCTGTTTAGAGCAATGAAGAGGTAATCTTCCAGCCCTGTTGAGAGCAATGAAGAGATAATCTGGCAGCCCTGTTTAGAGCAATGAAGAGCTAATCTACCAGCCCTGTTTAGAGCAATGAAAAGCTAATCTACCAGCCCTGTTTAGAGCAATGAAGAGCTAATCTACCAGCCCTGTTAAGAGCAATGAAGAGCTAATCTACCAGCCCTGTTTAGAGCAATGAAGATGTAATCTACCAGCCCTGTTTAGAGCAATGAAGAGGTAATCTACCAGCCCTGTTTAGAGCAATGAAGAGGTAATCTACCAGCCCTGTTTAGAGCAATGAAGATGTAATCTGGCAGCCCTGTTTAGAGCAATGAAGAGCTAATCTACCAGCCCTGTTTAGAACAATGAAGAGGTAATCTACCAGCCCTGTTTAGAGCAACGAAGAGCTAATCTACCAGCCCTGTTTAGAGCAATGAAGAGCTAATCTACCAGCCCTGTTTAGAGCAATGAAGAGCTAATCTACCAGCCCTGTTTAGAGCAATGAAGAGCTAATCTACCAGCCCTGTTTAGAGCAATGAAGAGCTAATCTACCAGCCCTGTTTAGAGCAATGAAGCGCTAATCTACCAGCCCTGTTTAGAGCAATGAAGAGCTAATCTACCAGCCCTGTTAAGAGCAATGAAGAGCTAATCTACCAGCCCTGTTTAGAGCAATGAAGAGCTAATCTACCAGCCCTGTTTAGAGCAATGAAGAGCTAATCTACCAGCCCTGATTAGAGCAATGAAGAGCTAATCTACCAGCCCTGTTAAGAGCAATGAAGAGCTAATCTGGCAGCCCTGTTTAGAGCAATGAAGAGGTCATCTACCAGCCCTGTTTAAAGCAATGAAGAGGTAATCTACCAGCCCTGTTTAGAGCAATGAAGAGGTAATCTTCCAGCCCTGTTTAGAGCAATGAAGAGGTAATCTGGCAGCCCTGTTTAGAGCAATGAAGAGGTAATCTTCCAGCCCTGTTGAGAGCAATGAAGAGGTAATCTGGCAGCCCTGTTTAGAGCAATGAAGAGGTAATCTACCAGCCCTGTTTAGAGCAATGAAAAACTAATCTACCAGCCCTGTTTAGAGCAATGAAGAGGTAATCTACCAGCCCTGTTTAGAGCAATGAAGATGTAATCTGGCAGCCCTGTTTAGAGCAATGAAGAGCTAATCTACCAGCCCTGTTTAGAACAATGAAGAGGTAATCTACCAGCCCTGTTTAGAGCAATGAAGTGCTAATCTACCAGCCCTGTTTAGAGCAATGAAGAGCTAATCTACCAGCCCTGTTAAGAGCAATGAAGAGCTAATCTACCAGCCCTGTTTAGAGCAATGAAGAGCTAATCTACCAGCCCTGTTTAGAGCAATGAAGAGCTAATCTACCAGCCCTGATTAGAGCAATGAAGAGCTAATCTACCAGCCCTGTTTAGAGCAATGAAGAGCTAATCTACCGGTCCTGTTTAGAGCAATGAAGAGCTAATCTACCGGTCCTGTTTAGAGCAATGAAGAGGTAATCTACCAGCCCTGTTTAGAGCAATGAAGAGGTAATCTACCAGCCCTGTTTTGAGCCATTTGGAGCTTTTTTATATCTTTCTTTGCAGCAGGTGACCATATAACTGGACAGTACTCTAAGTGTGATAGGACCAGGGATTGACCATATAACTGGGCAGTACTCTAAGTGTGATAGGACCAGTGATTGACCATATAACTGGACAGTACTCTAAGTGTGATAGGACCAGTGATTGACCATATAACTGGGCAGTACTCTAAGTGTGATAGGACCAGGGATTGACCATATAACTGGACAGTACTATAAGTGTGATAGGACCAGTGATTGACCATATAACTGGACAGTACTCTAAGTGTGATAGGACCAGTGATTGACCATATAACTGGACAGTACTCTAAGTGTGATAGGACCAATGATTGACCATATAACTGGACAGTACTCTAAGTGTGATAGGACCAGGGATTGACCATATAACTGGACAGTACTCTAAGTGTGATAGGACCAGTGATTGACCATATAACTGGGCAGTACTCTAAGTGTGATAGGACCAATGATTGACCATATAACTGGACAGTACTCTAAGTGTGATAGAACCAGGGATTGACCATATAACTGGGCAGTACTCTAAGTGTGATAGGACCAATGATTGACCATATAACTGGACAGTACTCTAAGTCTGATAGGACCAGTGATTGACCATATAACTGGACCAGTGATTGACCAGGGATTGACCATATAACTGGACAGTACTCTAAGTGTGATAGGACCAGGGATTGACCATATAACTGGGCAGTACTCTAAGTGTGATAGGACCAGTGATTGACCATATAACTGGACAGTACTCTAAGTGTGATAGGACCAGTGATTGACCATATAACTGGACAGTACTCTAAGTGTGATAGAACCAGGGATTGACCATATAACTGGGCAGTACTCTAAGTGTGATAGGACCAATGATTGTCCATATAACTGGACAGTACTCTAAGTGTGATAGGACCAGTGATTGACCATATAACTGGACAGTACTCTAAGTGTGATAGAACCAGGGATTGACCATATAACTGGACAGTACTCTAAGTGTGATAGGACCAGTGATTGACCATATAACTGGGCAGTACTCTAAGTGTGATAGGACCAGTGATTGACCATATAACTGGACAGTACTCTAAGTGTGATAGGACCAGTGATTGACCATATAACTGGGCAGTACTCTAAGTGTGATAGGACCAGTGATTGACCATATAACTGGACAGTACTCTAAGTCTGATAGGACCAGGGATTGACCATATAACTGGACAGTACTCTAAATCTGATAGGACCAGGGATTGACCATATAACTGGACAGTACTCTAAGTGTGATAGGACCAGGGATTGACCATATAACTGGGCAGTACTCTAAGTGTGATAGGACCAGGGATTGACCATATAACTGGACAGTACTCTAAATCTGATAGGACCAGGGATTGGACCATATAACCAGACAGTACTCTAAGTGTGATAGGACCAGGGATTGACCATATAACTGAACAGTACTCTAAGTGTGATAGGACCAGGGATTGACCATATAACTGGGCAGTACTCTAAGTGTGATAGGACCAGGGATTGACCATATAACTGGACAGTACTCTAAATCTGATAGGACCAGGGATTGACCATATAACCGGACAGTGCTCTAAGTTTGATAGGACCAGGCATTGACCATATAACTGGACAGTACTCTAAGTCTGAAAGGACCAGGGATTGACCATATAACCGGACAGTGCTCTAAGTTTGATAGGACCAGGCATTGGCCATATAACCAGACAGTACCCTAAGTGTGATAGGACCAGGGATTGACCATATAACTGGACAGTACTCTAAGTCTGATAGGACCAGGGATTGACCATATAACTGGACAGTACTCTAAGTGTGATAGGACCAGGGATTGACCATATAACTGGACAGTACTCTAAGTGTGATAGGACCAGTGATTGACCATATAACTGGACAGTACTCTAAGTGTGATAGGACCAGTGATTGACCATATAACTGGACAGTACTCTAAGTGTGATAAAACCAGGGATTGACCATATCACCGGACAGTGTGATAAGACCAGGGATTGACCATATAACCGGACAGTGCTCTAAGTTTGATAGGACCAGGCATTGACCATATAACCAGACAGTACCCTAAGTGTGATAGGACCAGGGATTGAATCACCTGATTCAGAGTGCTAGCTGTTACATACTCTGAATATTTTATTCTAACAGCAATTCCCTTACCCATCTTAATAACAATATAATCTATGTGTTCTGACCATGATAAAGCTGCGTCCAACATGACCCTTAGTGGTTGTTGTTTTTAAACTACGTGTATTCTATTCATCGACAAAGTCACTTGAGGGTCATCAGCAAGCATATATCTTGAACCAAACACAATACATTTAGTTTCAGAAATGTTCAACACTAATTTGTTAATGTCAACCCACTCAGACACCATTCTTAATTCACTGCTCAGTACATCTGTTAGCTCATTACATTCTGATGCTGCACTATACATTGTAAAGTCATCAGCATACATGCCCACTCTTGATTTGTTCATTACTGAAGGTAAATCATAAGTAAAGATAGAGTAGAGTAGTGGGTCTAGGCAGCTTCCTTGAGGAACACCACAATGTATATCTTTAATATTTGAAAAGCTACCATTAAAGAACACTTTTTGATTTATCCAGGATAGATACCATCCAGGATAGATACCATCCAGGATAGATACCATCCAGGATAGAGCTGCATCCTTAAAACCATAACATTTGAGTTGTCCTAGTAACAGTTCATGATCAATTACATCAAAAGCAGCACTGAAATCAAGCAACACTGCACCAACTTACTTCCTTCCTATCATCCATAATCTTTAACCAATCATCTGTCATTTGTGCTAAGGCTGTACTCGTAGAATGCTCTTCTTTGCATGCATGCTGGAAACCCGTTATCAGACCATTATATGAGAAATAATCCTTGTACAGATACAATTCTTTCCAATAATTTACTTAACACAGGCAGCAAGCTTATAGGACGACTATTAGGACCAGTGAATGCAGATTTTTTTTATCCTTAGGTAGTGGAATAACGTTTAACTCTTTCCAGACTTCTGGGCACACCCCATACATAAAGCACTTGTTAAAAATATGAGAGATTGGGGTCGATATTTGGTTAGCTGTAACTCTGTACCAAGTGGCTTTTCATCCGAAAGAGACAACAGCATCCTTTCTACCTCTTCCCTTTCTACTTAATGAAATTGGAAACTGAATTGCCTCTCCTTCATGATACAATATTTTATAGATTGTATCAATCTTTTATTTTATTGTAGTGGTGTAACTAACTACTGAAACTACACACTACTTGTTTTGCTAAAATAATTTAAAATATGGGTGAAGTAGGCAATCATTTCCTTTCCTTTTCTGCATCAGACCTGTGTAATTCTCACCTGGAATTTATTTTTTGGTATTTATTTATGTTAACATATGACCCCGACGTGATCTCTTCTTGCAATTTCTAGTCATTTACATATAATACTTCTTCACAAAGTAGTTTGGTAGTGAACTACTTTTTTAAAGTAATGTTACTTAAGTAAAATATATATATTTTAAGGGTATATTTAGTGTAGCTTAACGTCTTTCCGTGTCAAGTAATTGGTGGCTTGGTAAACTATCTTTTCAGAGGAGCTTCCTCAATCAACACTACAATTAATTATGTCTTAAGTGCCAATCTCTTCCAGGTAGATATAAAATAAATGCTCTAAACTTAGCAAAGAGAATCCTATTCATTTATATAACACACATAACATCTTATCACCTTAAACCCATGTGATTCCACTGTGTCTTTGCAATCACAAAAGAATATGTGGAAGTGCCATGTTGATGCCTTTTGGCATGCTGTTTTTTGCACTGTACTGTACAATTCATTAACAATTAGGTTAATACCATAATCTAAACACTCTCGACTACATTGTATATAAATGACATATACAAAATTATTCTATGAAAAAAAACTGATGCAAAGAAAATGGTAACTAAAAATACCTATATCAGTTTTAGCACCAACAGTCAATTTTCAAGAGAAACATTTGCCTTGTTTTTATTTTTTAGATGCTGATGACATCACTCTTTTCTAATTCTGCTTCTTTGAGATCATATGCTAACTGACTATCCTGTCAGGCTTGTCAGAGTACATTTTACAGTAGTCTGTTCAAAATGCAGCTTGTCATGCGTATGTCCTGTATATCTACACTTAGCCAATACATGTGTTCGTCATACCTGTGTTTATTGGTTATGTCAATAGTGTTATGGGATTATATCTCTAACATGCATATAATTCGGAATTGTAAATGTAAATGTTGATGTACAGTATGTAGTTAAAAGTACAGTAAATAAACTCAGCAGAAAATTATTTCCTCTGTACTTAAGACAAAGAAAGAATGTATATTTGATCAGAATCAATAGTGTTGCAATAGATATGACAGAGTTACTGGGACTATATAATAACAAAGTCAGTGGGACAAAGTCATAATAAACAAACTGATACCTGTGCAGATGGTTCTCGAACCATAGACTGTTAAAGAGTAACTTGAAAATTAAGTTAAAACAAACATGTATCCCCTCTCTCTGATATGCAGGTGTATTTGTAGATCAAGAAATGGTTAGGCACACAACACTGTTGGTGCTTGAGCCCTGTCTACTGTCTAGAAATAGCAGTAGACCGAAATAGCCTGAGACCAGACCTGAGATCTGGAGAGGAAAAGACCTTAGATCTTTAGAGGGAGAGAAAGATCTGAGGGGCTGAGCACAGGGCATGGTGGGGCAGCGGTCAGTTCAGTGGGTGTGCGTCGGTCAGGCACTTGGTTCTTTGTCGTGGGCTGGCTGTGCCTCTCATCCTTGTCCTTGCAATCAAGGACGAGCTGCTCACACCCCACTTATACCCCTCTGTAACCCTTCACCTCCTGAGTCGGATTAGAAGTCCACTCCGAATCTTTCTTCTCTGAGGTGTCTTGGAGCAGCATAGGATAAGTTCAATTGCCTGGGTGGTACGAATGAAGGATCCAATACAGGAAAGTCGTATTCCTGGTTGTAATGCTGGCGAGTTACCGCCGCTCTGATATCCAAAAGATATTTCCGGCTGTACGTAATAACATAAAAAACATTCTGGGCTAATAATGTAAGAAATAACACACCAAAAAAAACTAAATACTGCAAAGTTGCTAAGGAGCTATAAGCAGAGCTGCCATGTCTGTCGGCGACATCTTGCTGGCCTGGTGTGGTGGCCTTCATTATTTCTCCCCCATCTGGCAGACATTAGGAGAGAGAGGATAGACAACTTAGAATGCAAGCTATAAGATACAACAAGTAATAAAAGACCACATGATGGATTTTTGTAATATTGCGAACCTGTATTTAGTACATCTTACCTGTTTGATGTCAGATGGGTTGACGTTGCTCCCCGGGGAGCGAAATCATGAGCGCTGGAACATTTCCCAGTGGCCAAGGGCAACACGGTGCCTTATAGTAGGCCTCTAGGCGCAATGTCAGCAAGGACCCGCATTTATGCCTCCACAAAGTGATGTGTCGTTCCCTCCCGATAGCTGAGTGCTCAACACTCTCGACGACTGAACAGTTGATCTAAGTAGGCTGTGAATTTCTTGTACCTGTAATTAGGGTAAAGTAATTGAACAATGTCTTGTACTATTGCATATTGCTGACAAAATAAGGGAAAGTGTTTCCCCAAATAACAACATATCCCAAACAAGGACTGGATAAATTTATATAAGACTAAAACTGACCAGCAAGTCTTGGTTTTATCATTAGAAAATGACTGAACAAAGCTAATAGATCACACCTCATTATACTGTTATACTACACTAACCCGGCAACAACTGGGTTGTGTTTTGGCTGTTGATACAGGAGCTCAACCATCTCTTGCCTTGCATAAATTATGTCTTCGAAGACAGTCTACTCCACTCTCCTTGCTCCACAGTCACCTCCACACTGCCTGGACTAGGTGGGACGTGTAGAGGAGCAGTTTGGCCCCTAGAAAGGCATTTCCTAATGCTCTCCTCTCTGCCTTGCAGTCATCTGTAATGAGGCGAGGACCAGCCTGACCTCTTCCTCAGGACTTCCTTCAACAGTTGAAGGCCCTCAAAGGTGGTGATGTATGTTTCATAATTAACTACTCTTGGTGCAATTGTGATAACGTACAGAAACCCAAGTCCTTTTGTTCAGCCGACCTAGAATAACTCACAATTAAATTCCAACCGTTTTACTTCTGTCGTGTCTTTGTCTATGCCGGATTAAGTGATATGACATGCTATTCTATAAAATAATTTCTCCGTAATTAATATTACCTGATTGAGCTAATCATGTAAATGTAATTAACTAGTCAGGGCACCACAAAATAATATTTATAGAGCTGTTATCTTCCGAATAAACTCTTAAAGACCGACCTAGTAATATTTTACATCAATAGCAGTCAATATTAATCGTCACCTTAATTCAGTCTCAACCAAGAATTTACAACTTTCAGATATCTTCACGAACCCTGGCTAACAAGTTGAATCAGCAACACAAAATTGGGTTTAATTATTTATTTACTAAATACCTAACTAATCACACAGAATTACATATACACATAATTAATCATAACTTGATTACAAATTACGTCATAAAGGAAAACGTCCCTAGATGGCGGAACAGATATGACAACTGGTTACACAAAAGAAAAGGGCTGGGTTTGAGTGAAAGAGCGGGAAGACTGAGGACCAAAGGAAGAAGCTGTGCTATCGTAAATACAGTATCTTATGCATTCTAAATTACCACCCATTTGGAAAAGGAAAATGCAATAAATATTTACTCTGAGCTGCGCTTCGGTAGGTTGGTGGTAGATGGAAGGCTGTGTTGCCAAACCGAGTCCTTTGAAGAATGTCTATGGTGGTCAATTGGATACGTTGTAGTAACGTCGTTGTGTGACAGACGGGATACTCTGTCTGTTCCTTCCTAACCTACGTTTGCAGCTGCTGTTGCTAACTCAACGGCTAGGAGGTATCACTTCTGTAGTGAATAAGAGTTCAAAGTTCATACCATTCGCAACCAAAGCTCACGCTGATGTTGGCATCGTTCTGTAGTTATTATCTGAACCATTCTGACATCGGACCGTCGTCCTCACATCCTCGGAACAGAAGGTTATATTGTCGTCAAGGCTTTTTATAGTGGAGCGAGAAGGGTGTGTCTGAAAAGTTGACTCTTCACAGGGGCGGGCCACTGATTGAGCAGAGCCCTAACCTTATGAAAACCCAATTCTCACATTTTAGAAGCTAAAAATCACATTTCATCCCATCACAAATAATTTCATATTCAAACATTTAAATTGAACAACAATTCCATGTGAATCCAATAACTCTGATGTGTGTGTGGACTTTCCTCTGTAGAGTTTGTCATCTTATCATTGATGAGAATGTCTCAGATGACAACCAAACTGACATCATATTCATTAAGTACCACATATGTTCAATAGGTCGGATTATCAGATTATAGTTCATTTCCCCCCACCTTCTGATGTTCCCAGAATCTCTATATTAACCAAGGGGTTTGAAAATGTAACATCAGTAGGGTAGAGATAGGAAAAAGGGGGGAAGAGGTATTTATGACTGTCATAAACCTCCCCCCAGGCCAACGTCATGAGACTTCCCAAGAGAATTCTTTGGTAATAGTCACAGCCATGTATATTCCCCCTCAAGCCGAAACCACGATGGCCCTCAAGGAAATACATTGGACTTTGTGCAAACTGTTGACCACATATCCTGAGGCTGCATTTATTGTAGCTGGGGATTTTAACAAAGCAAATCTGAGGAAAATGATACTGAAGTTCTACTAACACATTGACTGTAGTACTCGCGCTATTAAAATGCTTGATCACCGATAACCCCCCTTTCGGGATGCCTACAAGACCCTCCCCTGCCCTCCTTTCGTTAAATCAGATCACGACTCCATTTTGCTCCTCCCTTCCCATAGGCAGAAACTCAAACAGGAAGTACCTGTGCTAAGGTCTATTCAACGCTGGTGTGACCAATCGGAATCCATGCTTCAAAATGGACTGGGATGCGGACTGGGAAATGTTCCGGGTAGCCTCAGAGTAACATTGACATATACACTGACACGTTGCGTTCATAGGGAAGCGTGTAGGGGATGTTGTTCCCACTGTGACTATTAAAACCTACTCAAACCAGAAACCGCAGAAAGACTGCAGAATACACGCAAAACTGAAAGTGCAAATCACCACATTTAACCATAGCAAGGTGACTGGGAATATGGTCAAATATGGAAAGAATAACTACACTGTTTATAAGGCAATCAAACAGGCAAAATGTCAGTACAGAGACAAAGTGGAGTTGCAATTCAACGACTCAGACGTATGTTCCAAGGTTTACAGACAATCACGGATTACAAAGGGAAAACAAGCCACGTAAACACCTTCTTCGTCCGCTTTGAGGATAACACAGTGCCACCAAGTTCATCAGCGTACACATCAACTGCTATCTGAAATGGTCCACCCACACAGACCGTGTTAGGTCTGTGTGGGGAAGAAGGCGCAACGGCGCCTCTTCAACTTCAGGAGGCTCAAGGTATTTGGCTAGGCCCCTAAAACACTCACAAAAGTTTGCAGATGCACAATTGAGAGCATCCTGTCAGGCTGTATGACCGCCTGGTATGGCAACTGCACCACCCGCAACCACAGGGCTATCTAGAGGATGGCGCGGTCTGCCCAACACATCACCGGGGGCACACTGCCTGCCCTCCAGGACACCTACAGCACCCGATGCCACAGGAAGGCCAAAAAGATCATCAAGGACTCAACCCTGCACCTTAGAGGCTGCTGCTCTATATACATAGACATGGCATCACTGGTCACTTTAATCATGTTTACATACTGCTTTACTAATGTCATATGTATATACTGTATTCTATTCTACTCTATTTTAGCCAATGCCATTCCGACATTGCTCATCCTAATATTTATATATTTCTTAATTCCATTCTTTGACTTGTAGATGTGTGAATTGTTAGATACTACTGCACTGTTGGAGTTAGAAACACAAGCATTTCTCTACACCCGCAATAACATCTGCTAAATATGTGTATGTGGCCAATAAAATTTGATTTGATAAAATTGTATTTTATTTGATACTGTGAACATGGAGATAGACCTCTGCACTTGTCTAGTAGGGCACACAGGAGCTCCATGCAAGCCAGCCTGCTGGGGTCCAGTTATACAAATACCTACAAACACTGGAGGGCTGAGTTGCTGAAGATACAGGAGGTAAAATAGTGGCTATTTTATTTTTGTTTATGGTTAGACAATCATTTTCATGTGAATATTTGATGTACCAAAGCAGAGTGCTGAAGTTGATTAAATACTGTATTTCTTATAGCAGCAATACCTCTGGATTTTCTGCAGCCACTGAGACAGCCAAGACAGCCAAGCTTTGGATAAAAGCGTCCGCTAAATGGCATAAGTCAGTCAGTAGATGCTGAATAAGCAAAACAGACACATGGATTTGCTTTCATTGCTCTGTATTGCTGTATAACATTTAGCTACCTTGCGATTTATTTGCCGACCTGTGCCTGTTGTTTGGCGATGCTTCTCCCACGTCGGAGTGCATATCCGTGGGCGCTTTTGATAAGGAATGTTGTTTGCGTGGCCTAGCGGTGCCCAATTAATAATAAAATCCAATTGTTAGATGGAACCACCCCCCTCCGAATCAAAACCAAACATGGATGTCAATGTCTGCGCTCGCACCGACGCTTCATTCTTCTTCCTGACGCGGGAAAACGTTGCCAAACTGGCAGAGGTACGGGCCGGCAAATATCCTGCACGCCTCTCCAATGGTATGCCCTAAGACAGAATGTTACTGTTAAAATGACTGCACTTACTGTTATTAACTGTATACATGACAGCAAGCTATGCAGGACTAGCAGTAACCATGTAGCAGGCCTATTATTACCCAGTTTTATTTCATAAATTAATAGATTGGTTTATTGCGTATTTCTCTCTCTTTTCACATGGTGATTTGCATCAAGTGAATTGTGACAGGAGTCATCAGACCTCAGGCAAGGGAGAAACAGAGATAGGGAAACAAGGTGGTTAGAGGGAGCATGCCTTGGACTACACAGTAGACTACACCTACAGACTGGAATGGTTATTCACTCACCACTTCTGTGCTGATTTTCCCTGGGCTGGTCATTGCATGCCTCCTCTGTACTCATCTTTGTGTTTGCCAATCGTGAAATCTGACAAGTAAGAGTAATATTCAAGATATTGTTAACATAAATAAGTGCAGTATAATGACTTGCACGTTTAACACCTGCATTTTAATCATCCTTTCCCTGTTATCTACATTGAATGTCTTCTCAGATTATGCTTTTACATTGCCGCAGACTACATTTACACATTTAGCAGTGAACATTTAGAAGTCTACACTCTATCCAGATGAAGAGAAGGACAAGAAGGCGTAGCCACTTAGACTATTAGGATGTTCCCTTATTTTGTTAGTTTGTCACTCACTGTTTACTAACTGAGGGTTGGAGTTGCACAGGTGCAGCTTGCATTTGTGACTGGAAGCTGTTTGAATGTCACACACACACGCCCACACCACAGCAGCCTTGTATTTGTGACTGGAAGCTGTTTGAATGTCACACACACACGCCCACACCACAGCAGCCTTGTATTTGTGACTGGAAGCTGTTTGAATGTCACACACACACGCCCACACCACAGCAGCCTTGCATTTGTGACTGGAAGCTGTTTGAATGTCACACACACACGCCCACACCACAGCAGCCTTGTATTTGTGACTGGAAGCTGTTTGAATGTCACACACACACGCCCACACCACAGCAGCCTTGTATTTGTGACTGGAAGCTGTTTGAATGTCACACACACACACACACACACACACACACGCACACACACACACACACACACACACACACACACACACACACACACACACACACACACACACACACACCCACACCACAGCAGCCTTGTATTTGTGACTGGAAGCTGTTTGAATGTCACACACACACGCCCACACCACAGCAGCCTTGTATTTGTGACTGGAAGCTGTTTGAATGTCACACACACACGCACACACACACACACACACACACACACACACACACACACACACACACACACACACACACACACACACACACACACACACACACACACACACACACACACACACACACGCCCACACCACAGCAGCCTTGTATTTGGATGAAAGAAAAGCAGAGTACATTAAAATCTTGAATTTAGTAGCTTAGTCATTCAAGTCATTTCCCTTGTTTTTTATTAACAAAGCCCTATCTCCACACATCTTGGAGTAGGTTTGCACTACCCAAACATAATGATTTATAATATCTGGAGCATCAAGATCACCAGTATTCTGGAGCATCAGGGTGGGGCTGTACATAGGCTCCCTCTGGTGGCGAAATAGGAGAGCAGCCTGTTTTCCCAACGCACCTGGAGCCTTCCCCTAATTGAACACGTGTGCACGCAATCTGACACACATGTGAATGGCCTCACACTCCAGTTCGGTAGGTGGCGGTGTTGCGATTCATCAAATACAAATTTGAGGGAGAGAGACAGAGACAGAGAATCACATTGTGAAGCAAAAATATCAGCCTGTTCTGGAATGTGTCACAGTGTAATGAGTTTACTCCCAGTGAAGGAACACAACTGGGATTGTGGAGTTATGGCTGGTGTTCAGTAAATGAGCCTGCACATTTGCTGTACTTAAATTGTGTTGTTTCTGTTATCACCCATGATGAATGTATCTTAAAACTATAACACAGTCATTGGGTGTGCTTCTGCACAGCTTATATGATTGTTATGTTCAGGTGGTTCCAGAGATATTCAACTCTTCTCCATCAGACCATCTGTAGTCCTATGCAGACATGTGTATGCACCGAATGGCCTTCATTATTCAAATGATTGTACTCTCAAAATCTGATAGTAAAGTAGACATGAGCTCATTTCCATTGTGAGGGGTTTATGATGCATACCGCTTGTGGACTATACCTGAAATCTTCTGTAGCTTCAGATTCTATCTCTATAGATGCATGTATCCCTTAGTGTCTTTGTGCCCACCCTGCTTCCCGGCTAGAACTGATGGTAATATGACACAACTGTGGTACGGTAATTAGCTATATCAAAGAGTTTCCCAGAGTCCCAACCGACCAGCACACCAAGGAAAGTAACGCAGCAGTTGGTATGAATAATTAAAGTTAAAGAAACAGCACAAAACATTTTGGCCTAATTCGTTTTCAACGCTAAACATAAGTACCTTGTTTTCACTTCAATGGCTGATCTATCCAGGTCTTCTGAAACCACCTCAAAGCCTGGGTTTGTCTCAGAGTATACAAACTAACAGAACCTTATTCAGGTCAGTGAGGAGAGAAGGAACGAGGGGATACTTGACAGAGTGAGCGAGGACAAAACTTGAAGAAGTAGATAGCAGGGGTTGAGGGAAAATTAAGATGTAGCAGGGTTCAAGACTGAAGTAGAGGTACAGTATGTTTGGATATGTTGGCTAAAGATTTTAAAAAAGATTGAGTTACTGAGATCAGAGTGAACAGTGAAGGAAAGATAAGAAATAAATGGAGTTAATAAAATAAATAAATGGGGTTGTTCTTAGTTACCACAATCCCTGACGTCACCGTGACCCAATACTAAGTTAGTGCTGAGAAGGAAAGAAAGAGAGGCAGGGAAACAGAAACAGAGACAACAGGAAAAATGTCCCTTTTCGAAAGAACAAAGTTGATTTGACCAGTGTGTGCCCAGTGGGCTTACTCTACTTTTCACGAATCCATCCATGTCCTTTGTGCTCTCCTTCTCCTCGAGCATGTCCCTCCTCGTTCTCAGGTGGTAGACCTCTCCCTCTCTCTTTCTCTCTCTTCCTCTGTCTTTAAGTCTCTGTGTTCTGTAGAGTCCTAAAGGTGAGAAAGGAGCTCTAAAGATATACAATGACACTTCCTGTCTGTACCTCCTCAGAAAGTTTCAGAAGCACATTCAGAAGTTACAATTTGTCATTGATTGAGTGCTGCACAATCAGAGGAATTGTAGACAGATGTAGAAAAAAGAGAGAGAGAGAAATTGTTTAGCATGCCAGATATATAGTTGAAATGTATTCAATTTTGAGTTTGCATCCCAATATTACACTTTATATACATCACAGGAGACTGAATTATAATGTTTATGAAATTATGAAATTATGAAAAATATTAACATTCCACCCATGAACCCACAAGGTCATTTGACTGCAGGAAAGGGCTGAAGGGCTGCCAATAGAAATGGAGAGTACAGTACATACGAAGGGATAATGTGTTCACCAATAGGACATAACTCCTTCAGATTTGGGACAGAACATACAGTTGAAGTCGGAAGTTTACATACACCTTAGCCAACTACATTTAAACTCAGTTTTTCACAATTCCTGACTTTTAAATCTAGTAAAAAGTCCCTGTCTTAAGTCAGTTAGGATCACCACTTTATTATAAGAATTATGACATTTCAGAATGATAGTAGAGAGAATGTTTTCAGAAGTGTATATACACCAATTAGTATTTGGTAGCATTGCCCTTAAATTGTTTAACTTGGGTCAAACAACTCAGGTATCCTTCCACAAGCTGGGTGAATTTTGGCCCATTCCTCCCTCCTGACAGAACTGGTGTAACTGAGTAAGGTTTGTAGGCCTCCTAGCTCGCACACGCTTTTTCAGTTCTGCCAACAAATTGTCTATGTGATTGAGGTCAGGGCTTTGTGATGGCCACTCCAATACCTTAACTTTGTTGTCCTTAAGCCATTTTGCCACAAATTTGGAAGCATGCTTGGGGTCATTGTCCATTTGGAAGACCCATTTGCGACCAAGCTTTGACTTCCTGGCTGATGTCTTGAGATGTTGCTTCAATATATCCACATCAATTTCCTTCCTCATGACGCCATCTATTTTGTGAAGTGCACCAGTCCCTCCTGCAGCAAAGCACCCCCACAACATGATGTGGCCACCCCCGTGCTTCACGGTTGGTATGGTGTTCTTCGGCTTGCAAGCCTCCCTCTTTTTCCTCAAAACATAATGTAGGTCATTATGGCCAAACAGTTCTATTTTTGTTTCATCAGACCAGAGGACATTTCTCCAAAAAGTACGATCTTTGTCCCCATGTACAGTTGCAAACCGTAGTCTTGCTTTTTTCTGGCGGTTTGGAGCAGTGGCTTCTTCCTTGCTGAGTGGCCTTTCAGGTTATGTCGATATAGGACTTGTTTTACTGTGGATATAGATACTTTTGTACTCGTTTCCTCCAGCATCTTCACAAGGTCCTTTGCTGTTGTTCTGGGATTGATTCATCCACAGGTACACCTCCAATTGACTCAAATTATGTCAATTGGCCTATCAGAAGCTTCTAAAGCCATGACATAATTTTCGGGAATTTTCCCACAGTCAATTTAGGGTTTGTAATCTTCTGACCCACTGGAATTGTGATACAGTGAAATAAGTGAAATAATCTGTCCGTAAACAATTGTTGTAAAAATGACTTGTGTCATGCACAAAGTAGATGTCCTAAACGACTTGCCAAAACTATAGTTTATTAACAAGAAATTTGTGGAGTGGTTGAAAAACAAGTTTTAATGACTCCAACCTAAGTGTATGTAAACTTCCAACTTCAACGGTATGTTGTGCATTAAAACAGAATGTACCAGTGTCCATTTGATAATCAGGCCCTTGATGTTATACACAAGGGCCTTGTATAGGTTGTATAGGTTAGCATGTAAAGCATATGAAACAGATGGACAAGCCATTTGTTCTAGATTAAAACATCTGTTAGTCAGTGGCTAAAAGAGGAAAGTGAAGTTTTGCTGCTTTGAGAGAATGTATTCTATGAAGTGCTTCACTGTTTGACACTCACACACTGTCTCCATATATGGGTAAAACAACTGTGTTGGCCAGAGAACAGTGGTCTGGTTTATCTCATGCTTGTGTGTAAGCCAATTTAATACACGCACAGACACACACATACAAACAAACAGTAGCCGATTCATACAGAAAGCCACTGTGTCAGTTTAAGAGCAGTTCGGTGTTTTCATGAAGCTCAAATAAACAAGGACATGTGAATCAAGACGTGAAGAGGAAGAGAAAATGACAGGACACAAAGAAGAAGTGAGAATGGATGCTATAGAAACAGGGGAGGAACATAGAGAAAGTCTTGCTCCGTCCATAGCGGAGGTCATGATGAGGATCATTTATTTCCTGTTTTATGTGTTGTAGAGTTCCCCTTCATTCATCCCTTCCTCTCGTTACTCACCCTGATGTTTGCCCTGGCACCACAGGGACGACAGCAGCAGGCATCGCCGTGGGAAACGTCTGTGCACCCTGCCCTAACGACCAGTGCCAATATGAATATACAGTTGCACAATATCCAGGGCAGGCAGGAGATACAGGAGTGATATACCACACAGCATCAGAGCTAAATGAAGGGTACAGAACACAACCAAATTCAGTCGTATCACTGTTTCAACACTTGAATTTAATGACAGCACAGGAGACAAATTGGACTAAAACAAAGCATTTACAAAAGCCAGAGTCATCTCTTTTACACTAGGTTGATTACACTGTACATGTCAAACACATGCACACTTTAGGGAAATAACCTAACTGAAACATATTGTGTGTGTGAAATAGTACAGCCTTGGAACCATGTACAATAACATTTACATTGCCTTCCAGGGAATGGAACTTTGTTGAGAATTTCAATAAGCATTTCTCTACGGCTGGCCATGCTTTCCTCCTGGCTACCCCAACCCCGGCCAACAGCTCCACACCCCCTGCAGCTACTTGCCCAAGCCTCCCCAGCTTCTCCTTCACCCAAATCCAGATATCATATGTTCTGAAAGAGTTGCAAAACCTGGACCCGTACAAATCAGCTGGGCTAGACAATCTGGACCCTCTCTTTGTAAAATGATCTGCTGCCATTGTTGCATCCCCTATTATCAGTCTGTTCAACCTCTCTTTCGTATCGTCGTATCGAGATTCCTAAAGAGTGGAAAGATGCCACGGTCATCCCCCTCTTCAAAGGGGGTGACACTCTAGACCCAAACTGTTACAGACCTATATCCATCCTGCCATGCCTTTCCAAAGTCTTCGAAAGTCAAGTTAATAAACAGATCACTGACCATTTCGAATCCCACCGTACCTTTTCCACTGTGCAATCCGGTTTCCGTGCTGGTCATGGGTGCACCTCAGCCACGCTCAAGGTACTAAACGATATCATAACCACAATCGATAAAAAACAATACTGTGCAGCCGCCTTCATCGATCTGCCCAAGGCTTTCGACTCTGTCAATCACCGTATTCTTATCGGCAGACTTGGTTTCTCAAATTACTGCCTCGCCTGGTTCACCAACTACTTCTTTGATAGAGTTCAGTGTGTCAAATCGGAGGGCCTGTTGTCCGGACCTCTGGTAGTCTCTATGGGGGTACCACAGGGTTCAATTCTCGGGCCGACTCTTTTCTCTGTATATATCAATGATGTCGCTCTTGCTGAGGGTGATTCCTTGATCCACCTCTACACAGACGACACCATTCTGTATACATCTGGCCCTTCTCTGGACACTGTGTTAACAAACCTCCAAACAAGCTTCAATGCCATACAACACTCCTTCCGTGGCCTCCAACTGCTCTTAACGCTTCTTAACGCTAATAAACTAAATGCATGCTCTTTAACCGATCGCTGCCCCACCCACCCACCCAACTATCATCACTACTCTGGACAGTTCTGACTTAGAATATGTGGACAACTACAAATATTTAGGTGTCTGGATAGACTGTAACTCTCCTTCCAGACTCATATTAAACATCTCTAATCCAAAATCAAATCTAGAATCGGCTTCCTATTTCGCAACAAAGCCTCCTTCACTCATGCTGCCTAACACGCCCTTGTAAAACGGACTATCCTACCGATCCTTGACTTTGGCGATGTCATTTACAAAATAGCCTCCAGTACTCTACTCAGCAAACTGGATGCAGTCTATCACAGTGCCATCCTTTTTGTCATCAAAGCCCCATATACCACCCACCACTGTGACCTGTATGCTCTCGTTGGCTGGTCCTCGCAACATATTCGTCGCCAGACCCACTGGCTCCAGGTAATCTATAATTCTTTGCTAGGTAAAGATCCGCCTTATCTCAGCTCACTGGTCACCATAACAACACCCATCCGTAGCACACGCTCCAGAAGGTATATCTCACTGGTCATCCCCAAAGCCAACACCTACTTTGGCCGCCTTTCCTTCCAGTTCTCTACTACAATGGCTGGAACCAATTGCAAAAATCGCTGAAGTTGGAGACTTATATCTCCCTCACTAACTTTAAGCATCAGCTATCTGAGCAGCTCACCGATCGCTGCAGCTGTACACAGCCCATCTGTAAATAGCCCATCCAACTACCTACCTCATCCCATATTGTTTTTATTTACTTTTTTAGTTATTTTGCACACCAGTATTTCTACTTGCACATCATCATCTGCACATCTATCACTTCAGTGTTAATTTGCTAAATTGTAATTACTTCGCTACTATGGCCTATTTATTGCCTTACCTCCTAACTCAATTTGCACACACTGTATGTAGATTTTTCTATTGTAATTGAATGTACTTTTGTTTACTCCATGTGTAACTCTGTGTTGTTGTTTTTTGTCACACAGCCTTGCATTATCTTGGCCAGGTCTCAGTTGTAAATGAGAACTTGTTCTCAACTGGCCTACCTGGTTAAATAAAGGTGAAATAAAATACAAATATATATAAAACAATGTGCTACCGCTATACAGTACACAAACATGTTAATAACACACTCTTTCCTTTCTTCTCTCACAACAATGCCACGGTCATAGGTATGACACAAAAGCATCCATGGGATTATTTTTGTGTCATTACCCTTCTCTGGCCCCTCATTAGAAACCACTGTATTATATTTATACTGGAGAGCACCCTGCTGTTTATGGATGTGATTGATGAGAAACCACCTCTAGTCTAACACACCAAATCTGTGTCAGCATTCACTTACAATTATAAATACAATTGTGTGTGTCATCCGTAAACTTTGAATGGGACTAAAAATAGCCGTATAGGAGCTGGGACAGATTGGCTAAATTTACCAGCTCTTTGTCTCTTATAGCCAGAGAGGTGGGTGGGCGGGGTGTGTGGGGTATGATGACTCAGCAGCACATGACTCTACTCTGCGTGGATAAGGAGGAAGAAATGGCTGGGCCACAGGACTGGGAGCATGTAGGTGGGGCCACAATGGTTTAGCCAGGCCTCCAAAGGGTGTTTCTGGCTGCTGTAACCTGTGGAGTAAGGGGCTTTCTGTTTGTGTGTACACTGCCCTTGTTCAGTTTGCAGGTTATATGACCCTCTGCCAAATACATATTTTCATGGAAAGTAGTAGAGGCAGCCTTGAATTCTGTAGCCTATTCATGAGCTTTACTGGGCTTTACATATTAGAGCTTTTAGAGGACTGCATCTTAGGCACCATTGTTGATACTGTTTGTTACAACAACAAAAAAACTGAATATCTTTGAGGCAAGTCTCCTAGCAGTGAAATGTAAAAATGTGGTAAACCTACAAAAACATTTACACCTCTCTCTCAAAATAGATTATGACTCAAATTTTAAGTAATGTTCTATTGGTGGCCAATTATCCCTTTCTGTGTACTGTACTCTCTATTTCTGACTTTCAACTTTCACAGAAATCAAACGCTCTGCCTCTCTCTCTGTACTTGGGATTGCACCTGGACGACGTCACCACCACTGAACTCCATAGCTGACAGGCTGCGAGAGAGCTGCGTGCGAATGCTTCCTTAAACACGCTGAAGATTCCCCGTGTAGCATACAAACAAGGGCAGAACATAATAAGTCAAAGCAAACTTGATCGGGACCTTTTTAAACGCTTTATAAAGGTAAGTCGACTCCCTAATATTTGAATAATTGTAACTCAATTGGAGGAAATCTTCAATATTTTACAAAATGACAGTAAAAGGACACGGTCGAATTGCACACTGACGTCACGATCGGGACGAGTTACTTTCGATAAAAATGCTGAAGCGCATTGTTTTTTGTGATTTTTTTACAATCAAATCTTACAGTGGTTTAACGCTTTTTGTGTTGATACTTTGGTGCACTACTTAGTACCTACCACATCTGCTGATTGCTGAAAATGAGCAATCGGACAAGTTTGTTTACTACAAAATCACTGCGGGAAAGTTTTAGGTAACCTATGTGCGCTTCAAAGCAACAACAAAAAAACGATACATCGAACCGGGTCAAAAAGAAGCTGTTGGTGGGTAACAAACATTGTGCTGTCAGATAATGATTTCCTCTCTGTTCATGTTACGTAAGCAATGTTCTGTGGGAATCCTTATTCATATACTTTCCTCGCCTTCTTTTGGTAGCCTCATTTTACGGTCTGTCAAATGTCGTTTTGGTTGTTTAGTAGGCTAATTCAATGCGCATTACGGACTCTCTGTTTTTGTGAGAATTAAGTTGATAAAAGTGAATCATCAATCAACTTTTGGTCATCCTCGTATAGTTTAGATGTCTTCATGGATCCGGGTGGACCCGATATACCCGAGACCTGACCCTGGCACGAATGGATTGGGGGCTGAAGAATACTAGCATGTCCATCTGGTCTGGATCGGGTCCTGTAGCATATTCTTATTTTACGCTAAATTGCTTTACTTATAAAAGGCCTAGCCAACATATAAAACATATTCCTTAACCAGTAGAGCAACTTGGCTGATAAGAGGGAAAAAATGATTTGTCACGCTAGTCCAGTTGGGTCTGGTCTAGACCCAGACCCGTTAGGGTACGGGTCTAGGTTGAGTTGTTCTCTGCTCCATTTGGGTTCGGGTCTCCATTTTTAAAAAGATGAGTAAATATAGTTTGGTCTGATTGTCATTCGTGAAGACCTGTAGTCTATTGAGTTTCCATGGGCCTTGAGCTGTAATATGGTCCCAAGGTATTCCGAACGGATTGTTATTTGTGTGGAAGGATCTGGCCCATTTCAGCTGCCACCAAAGTACATGATGTACACTATCATTTTTCTCTAGACTTTATGCCACAATGTTATTACTCTTCTATGTTACTGTGGTTACCACACACTAGTGTTTGCTAGTGCCCCTTGTAATCTAGGAATTCTGCAAAACAAGCCCGCAACCACAAGTTGTCATTTACAGTCGTTGGTGTCAATCACCACACAATACAGTGGGTCTATGCAACCTAGAAATTAAACATTTGTGACCACTGGCCCAGACTTTTTTCAACATTTGTCTGTGCTCCCTACTGAGAGGAAATGTATAGAAAGATGATAATACATTTGACCAAATGTATTTATCTAATTTTATTTGTCATATGCGCTGAATACAACTAGTGTAGACTGGTTGTGAAATGCTGTGAAATGCTTGCTTATGAACACTTTCCAATGATGCAAAGTTTAAAAATAAAATAGTTACACAAATAATTAAATTAAATACATAAGAATGGAGCTTCAGCGAGTACCAGTACCAGATCATTGTTTAGAGGTATGAGGTATTTGAGGTAGAAACAGTGGGGCAAAAAAAGTATTTAGTCAGCCACTAATTGTGCAAGTTCTCCAACTTACAAAGATGATGAGAGAGGCCTGTAATTTTCATCATAGGTACACTTAAACTATGACAGACAAAATCAGAATCCAGAAAATCACATTGTAGGACTTTTATTGAATTTATTTAATGAATTTATTTGCAAATTATGGTGGAAAATAAGTATTTGCTCAATAACAAAAGTTTCTCAATACTTTGTTATATACCCTTTGTTGGCAATGACAGAGGTCAAACATTTTCTGTAAGTCTTCACAAGGTTTTCACACACTGTTGCTGGTATTTTGGCCCATTCCTCCATGCAGATCTCCTCTAGAGCAGTGATGTTTTGGGGCTGTTGCTGGGCAACACGGACTTTCAACTCCCTCCAAAGATTTTCTTTGGGGTTGAGATCTGGAGACTGGCTAGGCCACTCCAGGACCTTGAAACGCTTCTTACGAAGCCACTCCTTCGTTGCTCGGGCGGTGTGTTTGGGATCATTGTCATGCTGAAAGACCCAGCCACATTTCATCTTCAATGCCCTTGCTGGTGGAAGGAGGTCATTCATTCTTTCCTTTACACGGATCAGTCGTCCTGGTCCCTTTGCAGAAAAACAGCCCCAAAGCATGATGTTTCCACCACCATGCTTCACAGTAGGTATGGTGTTCTTTGGATGCAACTCATCATTCTTTGTCCTCCAAACACGACGAGTTGGGTTTTTACCAAAAAGTTCTATTATTTAGGTCCCCCCGTGTGGTTCTGGGATTTTTGCTCACTGTTTTTGTGATCATTTTGACCCCACGGGGTGAGATCTTGTGTGGAGCCCCAGATCGAGGGAGATTATCAGTGGTCTTGTATGTCTTCCATTTCCTAATAATTGCTCCCACAGTTGATTTCTTCAAACCAAGCTGCTTACCTATTGCAGATTCAGTCTTCCCAGCCTGGTGCAGGTCTACAATGTTGTTTCTGGTGTCCTTTGACAGCTCTTTGGTCTTGGCCATAGTGGAGTTTGGAGTGTGACTGTTTGAGGTTGTGGACAGGTGTCTTTTATACTGATAACAAGTTCAAACAGGTGCCATTAACACAGGTAACGTGTGGAGGACAGAGGAGCCTCTTAAAGAAGAAGTTACAGGTCTGTGAGAGCCAGAAATCTTGCTTGTTTGTAGGTGACCAAATACTTATTTTCCACCATAATTTGCAAATAAATTCATAAAAATCCTACAATGTGATTTTCTGGATTTTCAAATTTTGTCTGTCATAGTTGAAGTGTACCTATGATGAAAATTACAGGCCTCATCTTTTTAAGTGGGAGAACTTGCACAATTGGTGGCTGACTAAATACTTTTTTGCCCAACTGTATGTGAATGAAGGCAATATAAAGTGTCTGATAAGGCATCAGGATAGATAATAGGGAGAGTTAAAAAAAAATAAAAGAAAGAGTAGCTGCAGAAAATGGTGAATGTGTTTGGGGGTGTCAATGTGCCATTCAAGGGATTTCCTATTTTTTAAATATTTCTTTTTAACCATTTTCTACATTGTAGAAACATATGGAATCATGTAGTAAGCAAAAAGTGTTTAAAAAAAGCCAGATATATTTTAGATTCTTCAAAGCAGCCGCCCATTGCCTTGATGACAGCTTTGCACACTCTTGGCATTCTCTCAACCAGCTTTTATGAGGAAGTCACCTGGAATGCATTTCAATTCACAGGTGTGCCTTAAGTTAACATGTGGGATTTCTTTCCTTCTTAATGTGTTTGAGCCAATCAGTTGTGTTGTGACAAGGTAGGGTTGGTATACAGAAGATGGCCCTATTTGGTAAAAGACCAAGTCCATATTATAGCAAGAACAGCTCAAATAAGCAAAGGGAAACGACAGTCCATCATTACTTTAAGACATGAAGGTCCGTCAATACGGAACATTTTAAGAACTTTGAAAGTTTTTGCGACTGCACTTGAATAAACTATCAAGCGCTATTATGAAACCGGCTCTCATGAGGACCGCCATAGGAAAGGAAGACCCAGAGTTACCTCTGCTGCAGAAGACAAGTTCATTAACATTACCAGCCTCAGAAGTTGCAGCCCACATACATGAAGAACTCTGTGAAAAATGTAACAGACACACCTTAACATCAACTGTTCAGAGGAGACTGTGAATCAAGCCTTCATGGTTGAATTGCTGCAAAGAAACCACAACTAAAGGACATCAATAAGAAGAAGAGACTTGCTTGGGCCTAGAAAAAAAATAGCAGTGGACATTAGACTGGTGCCTGTATGGTAGAGTGGCCAGATGGATGCCACTCTTCCACAGCCCACTTGGAGTTTGCCAAAAGGCACCTAAAGAACTCTCAGACCATGAGAAACAAGATTCTCTGGTCTGATGAAACCAAGATTGAACTTTTTGGCCTGATTGCCAAGTGTCCTGTCCGGAGGAAACCTGGTACCATCCCTACGATGAAGCATGGTGGGGGCACCATTATTCGTTGGGGATGTTTTTCAGGGACTGGGAGACTCGTCAGGATCAAGGCAAAGATGAACGGAGCAAAGTACAGAGAGATCCTTGAATAAAACCTGCTCCAGAGCGCACAGGACCTCAGACTGGGGCGACGGTTCACCTTCCAACAGGACAGCGACCCTAAGCACACAGCCAAGACAAAGCAGGAGTGGCTTCGGGACAAGTCTCAATGTCCTTGAGTGGCCCGGCCGGAGCCCGGACTTAAACCCAGTCGAACGTCTCTGGAGAGACCTGAAAATAGCTGTGCAGCAACACTCCCCATCCAACATGACAGACCTTGAGAGATCTGCAGAGAATAATGAGAGAAACTCCCCAAATACAGGTGTGCCAAGCTTGTAGCATCATACCCAAGAAGAAGCTATGCTGTAAACCCTGCCAAACATGCTTCAAGAAAGTACTGAGTAAAGGGTCCGAAAACTTATGTAAATGTGATATTTCAGTGATGTAATTATAAAAAATATCAAACATTTCTAAAAACCTGTTTTTGCTTTGTCATCAAATCAAACCTTATTTGCCACATGCGTCGAATACAACAAGTGTAGACCTTACCGTGAAATGCTTACTTACAAGCCCTTAACCAACAGTGCAGTTCAAGAAGAAGAAAATATTTACAAAGTAGGCAAAAATAAAAAGTAACACAATAAGAATAACAATAATGAGGCTTTATACAGGGGTACCGAGTCAGTGTGCAGGGGTACAGGCTAGTTGAGGTAATATGTTCATGTAGGTGGGGGTGAACTGACTATGCATAGGTAACAAACAAACGGCGAGTAGCAGCAGTGTACAAGGGCGGGGGGGTCTCAATGTAAATTGTCCAGTGGCGATTTTTATTAATTGTTCAGCAGTCTAATGGCTTGGGTGTAGAAGCTGTTGAGGAGCCTTTTGATCCTAGACTTGGCGCCCCGGACACCGCTTGCTGTGCGGTAGCAGAGGAAACAGTCTATAACTGGAGTCTCTGACAATTTTATTGGCTTTTCTCTGACACCGCCTATTATATAGGTCCTGGATGGCAGGAAGCTTGGCCCCAGTGATGTACTGGGCTGTTCGCTACCCTCTGTAGCGCCTTACGGTCAGATGCCGAGCGGTTGCCATACCAGGCGGTGATGCAACCGGTCAGGATGCTCTCAATGGTGCATCTGTAGAACCTTTTGAGGATCTGGGGACCCATGCCAAATCTATTCAGTCTCCTGAGGGGGAAAAGGTTTTGTCGTGCCGTCTTCACGACTTTCTTGGTGTGTTTGGACCATGATAGTTCGTTGGTGATGTGGACACCAAGGAACTTGAAACTCTCGACCCGCTCCACTACAGCCCCATAGATGTTAATGGGGGCCTGTTTGGCTCGCCTTTTCCTGTAGTCCACGATCAGCTCCTTTTGTCTTGCTCACATTGAGGGAGAGGTTGTTTTCCTGGCATGACACTGCCTGTTCTGAGTTCCTCCCTATAGGCCGTCTCATCGTTGTCGGTGATCGTCAGCAAACTTAATGATGGTGTTGGAGTCGTGTTTGGCCACGCAGTCGTAGGTGAACAGGGAATACAGGAGGGGACTAAGTACACACCCCTGAGGGAACCAGTGTTAAGGATCAGCATGGCAGATGTGTTGTTACCTACTCTCAACACCTCTTACCATAAGTCTTCGCTAGGTAAAGCGCCGCCTTCCCTCAGCTCACTGGTCACCATAGCAACATCCACCCATAGCACGCACTCCAGCAGGTATATTTCACTGGTTATCCCCAAAGCCAACACCTACTTTGGCCTCCTTTCCTTCCAGTTTTCTGCTGCCAGAATGAATAGAACGAATTGCAACAATCACTGAAGTTGGAGACTTATATCTCACTCACTGACTTAAAACGTCAGATATCAGAGCAGCTTACCGATCGCTGCAGCTGTATAGCCCATCCAACCAACTACCTACATCATCCAATATTTGTTTTAGTTTTTTCTTCTCTTTTGCACACCAGTATTTCTACTTTCACATCCTCATCTGCACATATATCACTCCAGTGTTAATTGCTGAATTGTAATTACTTCGCCACTATGGCCTATTTATTGCCTTACCTCCTTACTCCATTTGCACACACTGTATACAGATTTTTCTATTGTGTTATTAACTGTATGTATGTTTATTCCATGTGTAACTCTGTGTTTTGTCGCACTGCTTTGCTATATTTTGGCCAGGTCACAGTTGTAAATGAGAACTTGTTCTCAACTGGCCTACCTGGTGGGAAAAATACAAATAAAAATGGGACACAATAGGACTGGAAGGGTAACTCTACACATGCATTGGATGCCTAAGGAGGCTGAGAGGTGTGTCAATATTGGCTGTGGGCTGTGGGCTGTGGGCTGGTCTGGTGTCTGCTCTGCTTTGTATCCGGGTGTGAGGAGACAGTTATGACAGTTGCTCAGTGAAGATTTCCCCATGCAGCACTGATCCACAGGGAAGCACAACAAACACCCACTCTGGTGGGTCAGAATATATTCTTATATACTCAGAATATACTCTTGCCATTTCTGTGCTTGTCTGACCAAAAAGCTTAATCTGTAAGCCATAATGTAGTATTGCAATAGTGGGAAGTTGCTGTGCAGACACGATTACGAAACACACACAGACCTTGTTTAGATACTAATGCTTTGTTGTCTGCTCTGTTGTGGTGTAAAGCTACATGGCAGGCTTGTATTATTTATTCATTTTGAGCACACCTGCTGCCAGGCGTGGCTCTCAGCGCAACACACACACACACACACACACACACACACACACACACACACAGCGAGAGTGGGTGGGAGAGAAACAGGGGTACTTGGGCTGAATCTACAACACTCTCCCATACTCCATTATTTATCCTAGCAGTTATATAGGTGATGAGTTTGGTTTTTCACACATTCTGCTACTTAGTGACACTCTCTAAACACATTTTCTCTGTCACACACACCCAAGATGACAGCAGTTTAGCAGCACTCAATGTTGTCGTCTTGCATCATTTAGCCTCTCGCTCTCTCTCTATCCTACCCACCCTGTACTGTGTAGTGGAGTCAGTCACTCTCAGACACCTCTATTATCTGCCTGCTAGTCTGGCCACTGCACTGTGCTGTCTGCAGCTTGTGGTAATCAAGCAACAAGCTCTGTCTCACTGCAGAATTAGATGTTTCTCCAAACAGCAAATTTCAAAGTGTCTCTGACACCCTGGGTTGACTCCTGCTCAGTATCCTTCCATTGCTCCAAATGTCGAATTTAGAAGGTTATGGGTTGAGTTTTTGGATAGGGTTAAAAACATTAAAGGGTTTTTAACAACACAGTGTTCAAAGACTTAGTTGTAGTCACATTCTGGTTACCTATGACTACAAACATACACTGAACAAAAATATAAACGCAACATGAGCTGAAATAAAAGATCCCAGAATTGTTCCATATGCACTAAAATATTATTTATTTCAAATGTTGTGCGCAAATTTGTTTACATCCCTGTTAGTGAGCATTTTATCCTTTGTCAAGATAATCCATCCACCTGATGGTGTGGCATATCAAGTAGCTGATTAAACAGCATGATCATTACACAACTGCACCTTGTGCTGGTGACAAAAGGCCACTCTATAATGTGCAGTTTTGTCACACAACACATTGCCAACACATTTTGAGAAAAAAATTATCAGCCTAATCGGTGTCCAAAAATACCGATTTACGATTGTTATGAAAACTTGAACTCGGCCCTAATTAATCGGCCATTCCGATTCATCGGTCGACCTCTAGTTGAGACATTATTCCCGGATAGGGAGGAAAAGGAAGGCTTTTATTGGCTCTGTCCAGTCCCTACTGTGCTATTGTTCAGGAAACAACCTCCGTCATACCCAAAGTTATAGGGGATGATAAAGGGATATGCTCTCTTTTGTGTACATTTGTAGAAACATGTTTATTCATTTCACAGTGTGTTGTAGCATGTTGGGCTTTTGAGTCTAACAAATATAGTCAAATCAAATCATACTTGATACTTTCTTGCCTTATTTTTATTTATTTATTTTATTTTTGTACCCCTTTTTCTCCCCAATTTTGTGGTGTCCAATTGTTGTAGTAGATACTATCTTGTCTCATCGCTACAACTCCCGTACGGGCTCGGGAGAGACTAAGGTTGAAAGTCATGCGTCCTCCGATACACAACCCAACCAGCCGCACTGCTTCTTAACACAGCGCAGATCCAACCCGGAAGCCAGCCGCACCAATGTGTCGGAGGAAACACTGCGCCCGGCCCGCCACAGGATTCGCTGGTGCGCGATGAGACAAGGACATCCCTACCGACCAAGCCCTCCCTAACCCGGACGACGCTTGGCCAATTGTGCGTCGCCCCATGGACCTCCCGGTCGCGGCCGGTTACGACAGAGCTACATCTAAGAAATGTTGATTCATGGCAATGTTTTTGGTATTTTATTAGGATCCCCATTTCCTGTTGTGAAAACAGCAGCTATTCCTAGGGTCCACACAAAACATGAAACATGATACAGAACATTAATAGACAACCGCTCAAGGACAGAACTACATAAATTAAACAAAAATGACAAAACGCACATGTAGCCTACAATGCAAGCACACAAAATATCTAGGTCAAATAAGGGAGAGGTGTTGTGCCGTGAGGTGTTGCTCTCTGTGTTTTTCTTTTTTTGTTTGTTTGTTTTTTACTAGGTTTGCTGTTCAATTGAGCATTATGACATGGAATGGAGTTCCATGCAATAATGTCTCTATATCAAATTTTATTGTTCACCTACATATGGTCAGCAGATGTTTATTACGAGTGTAGCGAAGTTCTTGTGCTTCTAGCTCCGACAGTGCAGCAATATCTAACAAGTAATATCTAACAATTCCACAACAACTACCGTATACACACAAATCTTAGTAAAGGAATGGAATAAAAATATATACATATATGGATGAGCAATGTCAGTGGCATAGGCCAAGATGCAATAGATCATATAGAATACAGCATAAACATTATTAAAGTGGCCAAAGTCTCCATGTGAGCAGCAGGCTCTAATGTGCTAGTGATGGCTATTTAACAGTCTGAAGCTGTTTTTCAGTCTCTCATCCCAGCTCTGATGCACCTGTACTGACCTCACCTTCTGGATGGTAGCGGGGTGAATATGTCCGTAAACCCACCAGCCAGCTGGTCTGCGCATGCTCTGAGGACATGGCTAGGGATGCCATCTGGGCCAGCAGCATTGTGAGGGTTAATGTGTTAAATGTTTTACCCACGTTGGCCACAGAGAAGGAGAGCCCACAGTCCTTGGTAGATGGCTGCATCGGTGGCACTGTATTGTCCTCAAAGCAGGCAAAGAAGGTGTTTATTTCATCTGGATGCAAGACGTCCCTATTCTGCGATATAGCTTGTTTTCCTATTGTAGTGTGTGATTGTCTGTAGACCCTGCCACATACAGTTGAAGTTGTAAGTTTACATTGCATTCATTAACTTGTTTTTCAACCACTCCACAAATTTCTTGTTAACAAACTATAGTTTTGGCAAATCTACTTTTTGGCAAGTCATTTTTACAAAAATTGTTTACAGACAGATTATTTCACTTATCACTGTATCACAATTCCAGTGGGTCAAAAGTTTACATACACTAAGTTGACTGTGCCTTTTTAACAGTTGGGAAAATTCCAGAAAATTATGTCATGGCTTTAGAAGCTTCTGATAGGCTAATTGACATAAGTTGAGTCAATTGGGGGTGTAACTGTGGATGTATTTCAAGGCCTACCTTCAAACTCAGTGCTTTTTTGCTTGACATCATGGGAAAATCAAAATAAATCAGCCAAGACCTCAGAAAAACCTCCACAAGTCTGGTTCATCCGTGGGAGCAATTTCCAAACGCCTGAAGGTACCACATTCATCTGTACAAACAATAGTACGCAAGTATAAACACCATGGGACCACACAGTCGTCATACCACTCAGGAAGGACATGCGTTCTGTCTCCTAAAGATGAAGGTACGTTGGTGTGAAAAGTGCAAATCAATCCCAGAATAACAGCAAAGGACCTTGTGAAAATGTGTATAAAACGATCTATATCCACAGTAAAACGAGTCCTATATCGACATAACCTGTAAGGCCATTCAGCAAGAAAGAAGCCACTTCTCCAAAACCACCATTAAAAAGCCAGACTACGGTTTTCAACTGCACATGGGGACAAAGATTGTACTTTTTTGTAGAAATGTTCTCTGGTCTGAGGAAACAAAAATAGAACTGTTTGGCCATAATGACTTACATTATGTTTAGAGGGGAAAGGGGGAGGCTTGCAAGCCGAAGAATACCATACCAACCGTGAAGCACGGGTGTGGCAGCATCATGTTGTATGGGTGCTTTGCTGCAGGTGGGACTGGTGCACTTTACAAAATAGATGTCATCATGAGGTAGGAAAATTATGGGGATATATTGACGCAACATCTCAAGACATCAGTCAGGAAGTTAAAGCTTGTTCGCAAATGGGGTCTTCCAAATGGACAATTACCCCAAGCATACTTCCAAAGTTGTGGCAAAATGGCTTAAGGACAACAAAGTGAAGGTATTGGAGTGGTCATCACAAAACCCTGACCTCAACCCTATAGAAAATGTGTGGGCAGAACTGAAAAAGCATGTGCGAGCAAGGAGGCCTACAAACATGACTCAGTTACACCAGCTCTGTCAGGAGGAATGGGCCAAAATTCACCCAACTTATTGTGGGAAGCTTGTGGAAGGGTGCCTGAAACATTTGACCCAAGTTAAACAATTTAAGGGCAATGCTACCAAATACTAATTGAGTGTATGTAAACTTCTGACCCACTGGGAATATAATGAAAGAAATAAAAGCTGAAATAAATCATTCTCTGTACTATTATTCTGACATTTCACATTCTTAAAATGATCCTAAGACAGGGATTTATTTTCTAGGATTAGATGTCAGGAATTGTGATACACCTTAGCCAAATACATTTAAACTCAGTATGTACATTTCCGACTTCAACTGTACGTCTTGTGTATGGTTTAATAAAAAAAAATGTTCAGCTAAAACGGTCAGAAGTAGTCAAAGCTAGTGGAAAGCTTTTGTGGATGGTCAGATTCATTCACAGATAATTGACAGGTATATTTATGCCAGCTCTACTTGTGTGTAAGGCGGTATGGTTATCTTGAACAAGCAGCTGCCATACAGTTTAACCATATTAACAGATAAAGAGATGACGCATTAACAGGCAAACAGTAGTAAATTACACTCTTTGACTCCATTTTTTTCCGCATTCCAAATTGCCATTGCTGTTCTCACAATGAGCAATAACTTCAGTAGAAACCTTCTTTGAGTTGACACACACACACACACACACACACACACACACACACACACACACACACACACACGCCATGTTATTAGCTGTATCTGTAATCTAGTCCAGGCTGCCACAGGCGATGCTTGTTCAGGTTCATTATTGTCCTGTGGAGGTTGTTTGCTTAGCTCTAATTGCTCGGGCTGAGCCTGGCCCTGGTTTATAGGCCCTCCTTGTTCTCTGGCTGGATACTTTTCTCTCGCTCTCTTCTGTCTTTCACATCTCAAGTTACAGTCACTCTGGCCCTCTGGGTTTAGGAAAGGCGAACTTGTTCAAAAGCACAGAGCCTTTTACACTCAGTGACACTGCTGTTTGGACTGAACTGAGCTTGGCTTGGGTTTTAATCACACATTTGTCGTGCTAGAGGAATCCCACTGCCTGGAAAATGGTTTGTGTAAGATTGATTCTCAATATTGTGCACCAACCGGGTTTACGTAAAATTTCCGTGTTGAGTGTGCGTTGATGGAACCTGTGCACATACTGTACACACTCACTGTGAACCCAGACCGATTCAGACGGATCTATAGTCTTTGGTTGAACAGCAGTGGCAGTCGGTGCCGTTTTAAGAAGAGGGAGGACCTTTTTTTAAATCTTTTTTTGTAATGACCATGGCCTTATTTATATTACAGTATATTGGATGACTCTCATTAATATTCACCCAGTTCAATGTACCAGCGATAGGTTTAGGCTACTACATGATACCAACAAAAATTATTATACACATCATGAGGTTGCTACAACCTAGCCTATGAATCAAAGTTTACAACAGGTGCACACAGGTGAAGAGACATTTGAGGTTACAGTGACATTCAATACCGCCTTGCACACTCTTGCCTGCATCTAGCTGATATAGGGTGTAATTATTAGTCCAACAGTTGCAAACTAGTTTCTATTGGACAAATTCAGGTATGTTTATCCCCATTTTGTTCTGTTTGACAAACATTTTTCAACAGAATCAATGGAATGAATACATTCCTGATCACGAGTAAACAGAGTTCATTCTCATAACAGCCATGTTGTATTCCTTCTCTTCCCTTCGCTTGTGGACTTCAATGCACAACACATCAGCTGTGTGTTACAGATGAAAATACATTTTCTGATCCTTTGATTGGGTGGACAACATGTCAGTTCATGCTGCAAGAGCTCTGATAGGCTGGAGGACGTCCTCCGGAAGTTGACATAATTACTGTGTACGTCTGTGTAAGGGGGTGAGAACCATGAGCGTCCTAGATTTTTTTTGTTTTATTGAAGTCAATGTACCCAGAGGAGGACTGACGCTAGCTGGCCTCCGGCTACACCGTGGTGCTACCCTACAGTGCTGTTGAGGCTACTGTGGACATTCTTTGCAAAATAGTGTGTGTTAACAAGTTATTTGGTGACATGATTATATTTAGTATAGTTTTATCTAAAAGATAACTTGTTAAGTGTTTTACAAGTAACGTTTTTATGAAATTCACTGAGGAGGATGGTCCTCCCTTTCCTCTGGGGAGCCTCCCCTGTTGAACAGAGAGATCACACCAAGGCACTTTGATTAATGGACAGACAGACACAGACCCTGAGCTATCCCAGCAGCAGACAAAGTACAGTATGTGTGAGCGGGACGGTGTTTGGTAGGCATTTTCATATTTTCTATATCTGTCTACAGTAACAAAGACCATATGGTCAAAGCTGTTTGGTTCCACCCATTTGTCCAAAAACAGATTGCTGCATGTGTTGTGGGAATGGGTCATTTTCAGAGATGCTTCCTGGTTTTCCTCTCGGACCAATCCCAGCACTGCATCCACAGGGCATGATTAGAAAACCAGGAACACCTGTCCAAACCTATCATCCCGACAACCATCTCCCATAGCATCCAATTAGAATATGTGTAATAACATTCGAAAAACAATGGTAAATATTTGGTTGGAGTAATTAAAATAGTCTTTCCACCCACCTCACTTTTCACTTGTATCCATGTAATAAAAACAGAAATGTAGTTTCTGGTCTAGTGTGTTTTTAAAGAAGCTTTGGAACAGCCTATACCTCTCGTGAGAGTATTCTATACAGTAATATTATATCAGGCTTTATGGCCAAAGCACTTTGTGGTATCGGTGAGGAAATCTTCTCTTGTCTATCTGCCCTCTGGTCCCTATCATCAGAACCAATTGTTAAATGCCCTCGGCTGTTCACCTTATCAACCCTTTAAAGATCATCTGAAGTTCTCATGGACCTCCTTTTGTCTAAATCTCCTCCACTCTTAAAGGGAAATGTCACTCTTTTTCAACATCAAATTCATCATCTCCAGCCACCAACCCAACATCAACATATGTTTTGTAATCCAAAATATGTTTCCGATGACATCATCCAGAGACACTGATGACATAATCAGGTGTGCATCATGTGATTTTAACCGATTGTGAGCAGGCAAAGGTTACTTTACTAACCTTTGGAATGAATACTATGTAGGTAACAACCAAGAGTCTGTAACGATGCTGAATTACAGGGAACCTCCTAATGATGACATGATGCAAACACACTGTCATTGTCATTGTCCCTTTCCCATAGAAAGAAGGGCAGGGCAACTCATAATAGTGATAATGTAGCCAAAACGAAGCTCTCGGCCTAAACCTGTCTGCCCTGTTTGGGCAGGGCCCTGTGGTTAGTGCTAAGGCCACTCCCTCCCTCTCTAATGATTCTAATGATGTCTCTCTGCTGCATGCCTACCTCTCTACACATGTATATCCCTTATCTAAAGATATCTTTATGAAGATGTAGCCAGAGGGGTTTGGTGGTATCCAGACTTTCTTGTCGTTGCTGTACCATACCGGCGTATACAGTATTACTGGAAGTGCACAAAAGGGGTGCCATTTAATTCCAAACTGTTTTTGTTGCTATGGTGGGGGGGTAAAATGCTAACAAATTACTAGCGAAGTCCCATAGCAGACCCTAGCTAAATGCTAATTGCAAGGGCAGACAACCCAGCTCATAAAGTTATACTACTACTTTAAAAGGCTACTCACAGCTTGCTGCACGCACAAAACACATTTAGGCAGCAGGGATCCTGAACCAGGAGGGGATCGTTTGTCTCTGCTGTAACCAAGAAGCTTGCTCTTGCAAGCTAGCTACTTTCATGTTGCTAGCAAATGAACAAACCAAATGCATATTTCACACATCTTAGATGGTAAAACTGCTATAAACTATAAATTAATTATCACAAAAGGGTCCCCGAGCCAGCCCCCAAAAGTTTGGGAACCCCTGGTGTAGCGCACCTCCCCCCAAAAATGATGGTATTTTCAGGCCAGTTGGTACATACTAGCAACATGCATAACCATCAAACCAGACAGGTAAATTCAGGGCATATAGCACAACCCAAGGCAAGGACAGATCGCCTTAAATCTAAAGTTTTATATAGAGCCATAGCTGACAAACTCTTTACCAATCCAACTTTCTCAGGAAAAAAGTAAATCTACCTTAAAGAAAAAAATCAAAGAACATCTAATGTGAAAGACCATATGACTGGACAGGAAATAGAAAGTATCAACTGAATGTTAAATGTGTTTCCTGTCAGGTATTTTAATTGTCTGTATTGTCTACTTGTCAAATGTTTGTAAAGTCTTCATTTGTAATTGTAATGTCTTATTACAGTTTTTTTTTTTTTATTCTTTACAATCGCTTAAACACTAAAGGTGGGACTTGAGGCACACAGTAAAACCATTAACTCGTGTACCTAATCTTCAGAACAAGTCTGCAAAACTGCAAGCACATTATCTGCTTTACACTCAGTTTGTAATTGTAAAACACACTTTGGGCAGAACACTAAACACAGTTCTCTACATTAAACATTCAAAACTAACAGGTCTAACAGGTCTTGTTTTTCGTTTTGAAAACACTGCCATTCAAAACGCCACACTCCTTTACCGATTACCTACACCCAGTGCTCACGTGTGAAAACACTGCCATTCAAAACGCCACACTCCTTTACCGATTACCTACACCCAGTGCTCACGTGTGAAAACACTGCCATTCAAAACGCCACACTCCTTTACCGATTATAATAATAATAATATAATATATGCCATTTAGCAGACGCTTTTATCCAAAGCTCACGAAAACACTGCCACAGTCATGTGTGCATACATTCTACGTATGGGTGGTAACACTGCCATTACCTACACCCAGTGCTCACGTGTGAAAACACTTATAGCTAGGTGTCTTCACATAGAAATCAGTGCTTGAGAACTATAAATCGGCTTCAGGTTGGCTTTCTTGGTTTGGAGAACAATGGAGGCCAATTTTTGAGAGAGATTTAGAGGAGAAGGAGAGAGAGGGGGACGAGGACCAGGAGGAGGCCTGTGGTGACATAGACGAGGGGCCGTGCCAGGGCTGGATACGCCACTCCAGACGCTACCTCCCTCACTGGTCAGCCAGAGAGAACATCGCTTGGGATGTTGATGAGGTGCTGTGGCCAGACCCAAATAGGAGACAGGATGCACCCTAATTGGTTTTTTTCTTTATAGTAGCAATCCTATTTGTTTGTCTGTTACTGTTCATCCTGAAATCTGGATGAAAATACAATATTCTGAGAAAGAAATACATTACATTTTCCCCCCCTTGCATTTCTGTTTATAGTGTAAATATATACTGAATATGCTTAAATACTGTATATATTTGTGTACATGTGAGTGCTATGACAAACTGCCGTGGACTCCACTGAACATGCAAAAGACACAAAATAGTGTTTTACATTTGTCACATCTGTGTGTAGTTGGCGTGTATAAGAGCTAATCATTTGAAGGTTTGTATGTAGAGTTTTGAGAAGAGTTAAAATAGTTTTGAATGAAGTGTTTGGTTTTGCAAGGGGTGGGTGGGTGTGTGTGTGTGTTTTGGGGTTTTGTGGGTAGAGTCTAGAGAAAAGGAGCCATAGTTTCAGAAATCATGTGTCAGCAATAGTCAAAAACTGTAATTGGGGTTGGACCCCGGGAAGATCAGCTAACGTTATGGCATTAGCTAATGGGGATCCTAATAAAAATTCAAATTCTTGAGTATTTCAAAAATATCCCAGTATACCGCATAAACGGTATACCGCCAAAGCCAGACATAATCGTGGCTATGTCTCTGCTCATGCTGCTGTTTATATCATTTGTTTTTAGAATGAACTGAAGGAGTAGTAGAATGAGATTGTGAAAGAGACCAAGAAGTGGTCACATGGGAACTAATCGCTTCTTTATTATTTATTATTATTCTATTCACTGGAAGTTTCACTTGTCTTCAGGAGTCCTATATACTTGGTGGAGAATATTGAGATGACCTCAGATGTACCGTATGACTAATCGTTATCTCACACTAGTCTGGTTCCAAGAAATGTTCCTCCTTCAACCATGTCCTCTGAAGAGTTAATATACCCTACATAGGGATTTACTGTATATAGTTACATATAACTAGACCATAACTAGACATTCCTGTAAACGTCCCACCTAAGTATTCATTACACTAAGGATCACTTCCTTGAAGGTCACAACTGTTTAATTAGCATATTCCTTGGTGATGTATATGGTGACATTTGACTGGAAATGTATGTCCCCCAGGCCTAATTGTTTCCCCTCTTGTTCCAGCAACTACTCCTTCCTCATTGGTGTACTTTCAGCGTTCCTTGTGTCTGCATGTTACTGTGTGTCATCCATAAAGACATACCACATGTAGCTACTATATTATTAACACAAACCTAAAATGTGACATTCCAGTTGTATAGTTATGCTTTCTCTGGCCCTTTAATTCCAGCACACAAGCGTAATATTTACATGAGAGCCTAATCTAAATAGCACAACTGAGGACTTCAACACACAGAAACCTATTCTATCAGTGATCTGTCCAAGTGCATGTTCTGACTCCCCACTCGAGGTCCATAGTCTGCATGTTGGTCATGTTTAATTTTTACCCTGCCTATAGTATGCTGCTCCTCCATCTCCCTCTTTCCCTTCTCTTCCTTCTCCTATTTTCTCTGTCCACTCTCTCCCCAGATGTATTTGCAAATGCTCCACACGGCTCTCTTTTACAGCACTGTATGTGTAGGTATATGGCTGCCTGTCTACAATAGAGCGCAAATTAAATTGCTATGTGTATGCTGGTATTTTACAGTGTTTTGCAATGTATTACTGTGAGCTGTTTGACCGCTGGCACTGAGTCTATAGTTGATTTTCGACTGGTTGCCAGGTTGATTCCAAAGTCTACTTCCTGAAGCTGTGTGCGTGCGAAGGAAGACTGGGGGAGTTTCACTCAAAACTGTTTTGCCCCTCTTGACTTCAGGCTGCTCAAACTACAGAGAAACCAGATCCAAGCCAGACAGTGTGGATTTAGAATTAAACCAGCTCACAGTAACCCTACATAGAATGGTATTGGAGGAAAACCAGTCTACAAACATGGACCAGTTCATTTTAATGAAGTCACATCTACCAGTCGTCGTGAGCTGAAAGCCACAAGGTGTTCTAGACTACCTAGCTAACCCAGGTAATGACATGAAATCGTGAAAATGAGCATGAAAACAAAGCAGTGTCCGTTGATTGAACTTTTTACACCCAAGGGCACTCTGTACCACTATGGCAGTACATTGGCAGTGCATACCTACACTGCTTGCTGAGGAGTTAAAGGATAATATCATATCCTTTGCTAATATCACATGTACACAGAGTACTACACTGTTGTAACACTATAGAGCTTTGATATGAACAGCCACAGGACAGCCAAGTGGCTTGAGTCATGAGATGTATCCTTAGTTGGGTTACAAGGGAGTAGTACTTCTCTGAAAATACTGTTTGTTAATCCACATGATTATGCTCACAAAGACTCAAAAGAGGAAAGTAGGGTAGTTATGACACAAAGCTCATAAGAAAACCACTGTGTGGAAATTCTTGAAGGAATTCTGTGGGATTTCATGGCTGCTTGGGGGATTATGATGCAGGCTAATTCTGCCTCCCTCTTTGGCATGCTAACTCATACCATTTGTAGCTCTGCTCCTCTAATTGTTTGTTCTGAATAAGCCTTTCTGATACTGTCCATTGGTCCTGTTGCATTATGCAAGACATGGATTCCACAAAATCTAGTGGAAGAACAAGAGGTGTCATAATCCCAGAAACTACATGAAATTCTTTAAAAAGCAACTGAAGAGGACGGCTGTCACATTTTGAAATTGTTGGGAGCAGTAAGCTGAGTGAGCAGTCTTACTGGACTTACCAGTTCACATTAATTCAGCTAAAGTTATGGATCCTTTGAAGGTGTTCAGCCTGTCATATTAAAACAAGGCATGTCTCCCCCCCGTTGGGCCAATCGAGATTACTATAGCTCCCGTCTTGAGCCAATCATTGTAATGTTGTAAATGCCGGATCTCTATGGCAAGACTCATCGTTCACCCAAGTTTTGTCAAATTCTGACCAGCAGGTAGCCTCGGTTAGAGCGTTGGGCCAGTAACTGAAATGTTGCTGGTTTCAATACTAGAGCTGACAAAGTGAAAATAATCTGTTGCTGTGCTCTTGGGCAAGGCAAATTGCTCCAGGGGCGCTGTACAATGGTGACCCCTGACCATGACTCCACTCCCTGCGGTTGCCTCAGGGTGAGTTGGGATATGCAAAAAAACACTTGTGTGTAACAGGACAAATATATAAGCACCCCCAAACTATTGTAATTCTAAAATTGTGCCAGTGCTGTCTGAGATATCGCATGTGACCAACCTACTAATGGTCGGAAACAGATCCACAGTCCCCTCCCTGATTTTATCGCAGGGCACAATTAGTAGTTAGTGTAGCTTTGGGGGCATATGAGCAACATTGTCAGGCCTTTTGTGGTTCGTGTCAAGGTCACAAAAAGCGTGCCATGGTCCTCTGCTGCATATCCAGTCAGCTGTGCTAACACTCAGTTCTGAGAGCTCACAGACCTCATCACAGTGTTGTTTCCTCTCCTCTATGATGCTCCTGGTCTCTCCTCCGGTAGGGGTTCTATATCACTATATCAGCAAAAACCCACCTCAACCTTTTTGGGTCAGATATGGAAGGCTCTTGCAGGAGTAGGGATCTGGTTGGCCTCATTACCCAGGGAAGGACCCCTAGGACTGCATCTCAATGGCCTGATCCGTGTCTGTCTATATCAGCCAGAAAATCAAACGCATGTGAAGGAGCAGGGTGGATGGACACTATTAGTGGAGGGGAAGGAAATGCCAGCGCACCAGATTTAGAACACTCCCTCTCAGGGAATTAATATGTCATGTGAATCTGATCCCATTGATTTCTGTCTGATTTTCTCATTTTTCTCTCACTGGCTTGTTTTGCTCTCACTCTCACACAGTTTGCGGAACAGGAGAGGGATTTTCTTCGGAGTCTTTCACAACAGTCTCTCTTCCCTCTGTGATGTTTTAATGAAGGGCTTTATTTCAGCATTAGCGCGGCGCGTGACAGTGGGTAGCTTCCACTTCCTCTGTATTTCCTGTCTCTTTGGCAATCGCTGCCCACAGCTGTGTCTACTTCTTGTTTTCAGGATATGTGTTGTGTAAGAGTGTGCTGTGTAAGAGTGTGCTGTGTGAATTTATGTCTGTATTTCATAATTCTAATCCTGACTGTGTCTATGTTTAACAGGAGACTGCTGGATGAGTGGTCACCATGTCTCCCTTCTTACGCATCGCCTTTAATGCGTTTGATGTGGGCGTCTTGCCACCCCTGACTGACGCTCCCTTCTGTGCAATTAAGATGAAGGAGTCCCTCAGCACTGGTCAGTAGCATTACCCATTGGGTACTACTCAGTGGTGGGGAAAAAGTACCCAATTGTCATACTTGAGTAAAAGTAAAGATACCTTAATAGAAAATGACTCAAGTAAATGTGAAAGCCACCAACTAAAGTACTACTTGAGTAAAAGTCTAAAAGTATTTGGTTTTAAATATACTCAAGTATCAAAAGTAAATGTTATTGCTAAAAGATACTTAAGTATTAGAAATTAAAGTGTAAATGATTTCAAATTCCTTATATTAAGCAAACCAAAAGATACAATTTTCTTGTTTTTCTACATTTACGGATAGCCAGGGGCACACTCCAACACTCAGACATCATTTACAAACAAAGCATGTGTGTTTAGTGAGTCCGCCAGATCAGAGGCAGTAGGGATGACCAGTGATGTTCTCTTGATAAGTGTGTGAATTGGACAATTTTCCTGTCCTGCAAAGCAGGAAGCATAAAGCATAAACATACCTTTGGGTGTCAGGGAAAATGTAAGGAAGTAAAAGTACATTACATTATTTTCTTTAGGAATGTAGTGAAGTAAAAGTTGTCAAAAATGTAAATAGTTTACACACAGATACACACACAGTGTTTTTGGGGTGTGTGTGTGTGTGTGTGTGTGTGTGTGTGTGTGTGTGTGTGTGTGTGTGTGTACATGTGTGTGTGTGTGTGTGTGTGTGTGTGTGTGTGTGTGTGTGTGTGTGTACATACATACATACATACATACACATACATACATACACACTCTCTTTTCTCTCTCCCTCCCTTTCACACATATACAAACACACTTTGTCATGCACATGTGTAAGCTGTGGTGGTGTAACCTCTTTCTCTCTCTCTCCAGAGCGGGGGAAGACCCTAGTCCAGAGGAAACCCACTATGTACCCTGCCTGGAAGTCCACTTTCGATGCCCACATCTACGAGGGCCGTGTCCTCCAAGTGGTTCTGATGAAGACCGCAGAGGAGCCATTGGCCGAGGCCACGGTGGGCGTGTCCGTACTGGCTGAGCGCTGTAAGAAGGGCAACGGCTGTGCTGAATTCTGGGTAGACCTGCAGCCTTCTGGGAAGGTTCAGATGGTCGTCCAGTTCTTTGTGGAGGACACAGACACAGCAGGTAGTAAGCCAAACAAACAGGCTCTCAATCTAGCATTTATTGTAAATCTGTCGCTCTCTGTACTCTCCAGCACTCAAACACACTGGCTATAGAGAGTAAACAGTGGCCTCCAGGCTGCCAGGCCAGCTTGTCACATGGCGCTCAGCCTAGCAGCCATACAGGCCCTGGAAGGAAGATTGTGTGTATCTAGGAGCTGGCATAGGACCCAGACCCAGGGGGAATCTGTATGTTAGAGTGTCCCAGTCAGGCCCAGGGTAGGAGAGGGGGTAGGCTGGAGCAGCCTCCATCATACCCCCCTCTCTCTGCAGCTTTCCTGAAAAGCATATGTCCAGTGTTGACAGGTGGGAGCATCTCCTCTCTAAACATACACACCAGTCAAAGGAATGAGATGGCAAGGAGGTAATGTGTTAGTCTCCAATTTTCTCATTAGTCTCCTGTCTTTTAATCCATCTTCCCAGCTGTGTCCTCTTCCCTCACCCTCTTTTGTGTCTTCTCACAGTCCTCATTTCAGTTTTATTTTCTTTGTCTTTGTTTTCTTTGACCGAGTCCCCTTGGCTTGTGTCAAATATGGTGAATAAATAAGATTGTTTACTCAGGCCATTCACTAATGACAAGAATTGTCATGGTTCCTGTCTGTGTAAGTGGGCTTTCCCTCTCTTGAGTGAAACCAGGGTCTCATTTGCAAGGGGGCTCCCATGAACATACAATACATACAACAAGATTATTCAAAACAAACACCTTTCACGTATCACCTCCCTTAAACTCCATCTAATCTTTCCTGCGTGATCTGACTGTTTCTCCATAATATCTAGCATGCTCAATTGAAAGAGGGAACAGCTGAATCTGCTGTACTTAGTGTCCTCGCCCGACCCTGAAAAATGAGTTGGTGGGATGTATCGCTCTGGGACCCCCCCTCTGTGGGCCGGGGACAAGTAGATCAGAGTGGCCCTCCCCGATCAGCAAAAGATTTGGTAGCAGACTTTCTCGCTTTTCTCTTCTGTCTCTGATTTGCATCAGCTACAGCCACATTTTGCAGAAAGCCATTCTCACTGTTTACTCTGAAAGTCAAACAATTGTGACCTGACCTCATTCTTTAGATGACTTTTCCTTAATCTTCCTCAATTTGATGATTTGATGTTTAAAGGGATTCTCCAGTACTTTTGCATCATTTTTAGCCAGTAGTTCTGAAAGTAGCTCTCACGAGCCAAACGTGTCCCCTGAAAATGTAATATTTTATGTCACATATGTGCACCTAAAGTCATTGCGCTCTCTCTCACTCTGCTGTGTGATTTGCAGTAGTGTAAAGTACTTAAGTATTACTTAAGTAGTTTTTTTGTGTATTTGTATTTTACTTCACTGCATTCCTGTAATAATGTACTTTTTACTCCATACATTTTCTCTGACACCCAAATGTACTCGTTACATTTTGAATGTTTAGCAGGACAGGAAAATGGTCCAGTTCACACACTTATCAAGAGAACATCTCTGGTCATATTGCCTCTGATCTGGCACTAACTAAATACACATGCTTTGTTTGTAAATTATGTTTGAGTGTGCCCCTGACTATCCGTAAATTTAAAAAACACAAATTGTGTGGTTTGCTTAATATAAGAAATGTAAAATGATTCTTACTTTTGATACTTAAGTGTATTTTAACAATTACATTTACTTAAGTATATTTAAAATCAAATACTTTTAGACTTTTACTCAAGTATTTTACTGGGTGACTCAGTTTCACTTGAGTCATTTTCTATTGTTACAAACTCTTAATTTTCACCAAGGTACCATTTTTAGCTCACAATGTAACACACTATCTAATAATATCACCCACAGCAGACACAATGGTATATGATTGAGTACATCAAATAATTAATTGTAATATTGTTATGTGTCCCGAGCAGTGTTTAAGTCGAACGTGAAGGGGCGTGAAGAGGAAGATGGGGCGATGACACTGACCCGAAGGAGAGGAGCCATGAAACAGGCCAAGGTCCATTTCATCAAGAACCATGAGTTCACAGCCACTTTCTTCGGACAGCCCACCTTCTGCTCTGTCTGCCGGGAGTTTGTCTGGTGAGAGACTCAGACCACCCCATCCAAACACCACCGTGACCACCATACTGACCATGACAAAGACCGTTGAGCTTTCAACCTGTTTTACAAGTGTGTCGTTTTGCTACACAACGGTATTATGCTTTGGTTTAGCAGTTAACCACAGTACAGAGACAGTCGACTGATTACCCCAAAACCAGCCCCCCATGGGGTCTCTAAGTAGACCAATTAACAGCTCTAATTGACCCATACCTGGAGCAGTCTGTCCAACAATAACAGTCTGGCTGGCAGCGCCTGTTCTGTGGGCTGTGTGAGTCGCTGTCTGAGACGCTGTCTGGGGAAAACCCACAGGGTGTTGCTGCAATGTTCCAACAATGTCAGCACAATTACCAGTGCAGGGCTGCCCCCTTCCTGCCAGAGAAGAAAGTTGTTATTGGTGCCTTATGGTGACAGGTTGAGGAATGACCAATGTCCCTCGTGTGTGTGGATGGTGTAGTTTGTGCAAAAGATGAATGAATGTCTCTCCTCTCATTCTGTTAAACTACCATTGTTTATTGTCAATAGTTTATATTGAGATATTCTTACTATCTGTCAGTATGCCTTTTGGGAAAAGTGCACAAAGATGAGTCATTTATTGTATGAATCTTCACCCAGTTTTTCTTTCCAAACAGGGGATTCAACAAGCAAGGCTACAAGTGCAGACGTGAGTGTCTCTGACCTCTTGCCGTTAAAATCTTTCACTATATGGAAGTTGTTTTGGTGCTTGGGGTGAAACATCCAAAGCGTTCACTCTGAAATAATTTACTCCCAAAAATAGTCACAAATTTCTCATATCAATAAGTGAATATCTTAACTAGCAGCTTTTCCTAATGTGGCTTAATCTCTGTCTCAGAATGCAACGCCGCCATCCACAAGAAATGTATTGACAAAATCATTGGGAGGTGCACAGGAACAGCAGCCAACAGCAGAGAGACTATGGTGAGCAACATGACCTCACCTCCCAAAACACATAAATAACCTGGATATAATACTGTGTGGCCAATTGGCACCATGTAACCTGCTGTAGATGGTGTTTGAAGATCAGTTTTCTATGGAGTGATTCCCTTGATTTTATATTTTGACTAGGGTCCTAATTGTTCCATATTGTTTTCTCTGATCGCATCGGAGTCATGCAGCTGTGCGAACTGTGCCACGTTATTCTACACCCCTCAATAGGCAAGACGAGACACTTTCAGGGAGGTCAAATCAACAGCTATCAGAGACCAGGAGAACTGTGTCAGGCAAATCAATATGCTTGTGTTTAAAACTGAACAGTGGTGCTTCATTCCAGCTGTAATTTAGCTCAAAATTCAAATGGCGCTCGCACATCTGAACTCTGACGAAGGCTCTGAGGCCGATACTTAAAGCTTATTAAATAGCAGTGATACTATCAAGAGCAGTGTGCGGGTGCCTTCTTTTTTCTCATGTTATTCAGCTGTAATTTAGCTAGCACGGGACCATAGTAGCCAGTATGGTGCCAGTGGATTCAGCATGGGACAGTTATTACCAGTAGTGGAGCACTTTTGACTAGTGTTGTAGTCATGGAGTACTAGAAAGACTTGGAGTATTACCAGTAGTGGAGCACTTTTGACTAGTGTTGTAGTCATGGAGTACTAGAAAGACTTGGAGTATTACCAGTAGTGGAGCACTTTTGACTAGTGTTGTAGTCATGGAGTACTAGAAAGACTTGGAGTATTACCAGTAATGGGATCAGCTCTATAGCACCTGTGGCAGTTAGGTTAGAGAGGCCTTCTCTTCAGGGGTTAGAGGTGAACCTGTTCCCTGTCTGCAGCCTGTATGGGAACAGTACAGTTGGAGTGGTTGGCAAGTCAGTGCTGAGAGGGTGGAGTCAGTCCACTAGTTATCGGTGTAGGTGTGTGCCCCTGTCCCCTCTCTCTTGCTCCCTGTGGGGCACCATGAGGAGGTTCAGAAGGGCTGTGAGGCCCCACAGACACCCATTGGGTACTATGGACAAGCTCATTGATGATGGGAGCTCTGTGTATCCACAGTTCCAGAAGGAGCGTTTTAAGATCGACATGCCACATCGCTTTAAGATCCACAACTACATGAGCCCTACCTTCTGTGACCACTGTGGCAGTATGCTCTGGGGAATGGTCAAGCAGGGCCTCAAGTGTGAAGGTAGGTGTGAGGCCTCCATCTCTGTCTCTGTGTCTCTCTCTCATTTCAATATAAGGTGCTTTCTGGAAACATACATTGCCAAAGCAAGTCAAATAGATAATAAAACATTTACAGTTAACATTACACTCACAAAAGTTCCAAAAGAATAAAGACATTTCAAATGTCATATGTATATATACAGTGTTGTTACAATGAGCAAAGAGTTAAAGTACAAACGGGAAAACAAATGTATTTGCAATGGTGTTTGATAGAGAACAATCTTCAATCCACCCAATATTTTAACTCTGCCTCTTATATCTTTCCCTTCATTTTCTCCCAGCTACTGTCTTACTCTTCTCTCTTCTCTCCTGTTAGACTGTGGCATGAACTCCCATCACAAATGTGAGAAGAAAGTGGGAAATCTCTGTGGAATCAACCAGAAACTCCTGGCTGAGGCCCTCAACCAAGTTAGCCAAGTGAGAAAGACAGAGACACCTGGTCATGCCCACATTCAAACATACTAATGTATTTTATGGAGCCATGAATGCACATTCATAACCCTATTGTAATAGCATTATACCTCTTCAGAAATCCACAAGACGGTCTGAATCCAACAACTCTGAGTCAACGGACATTGGAATCTACCAGGACTTCAACAAAAGCCCAGGAGCGGACCCTAGTGGTAAGCAGCTGTCACTGCTGCAGTTGAGAGCAAATGTTATTCTGCAGTAAACAATATTTTAGTCCTTAACAATGTAGGTCTTTGGTTCTCTTTCGTTTTTTGTGGGTCTTTACGTGTGTATGCATCTATTGACATTATGCCCGTCTCTTTGTGCGTGTGTGTTCAACAGAAGGCTATGAGAAGCTGTGGGAGGGAGGTAAGGGCCCTGCCCCAGCCAGCATCACCCCCAAGACCCGCCTCACCATTGACAGCTTTGTGTTCCACAAGGTGCTGGGCAAGGGCAGCTTTGGCAAGGTACAGTACAACCACTGCTACATTCCTCATGCTCATGCCACTGACACCCATGCACACAGACTCAATGGCCTTCAAACACATCACTTGCTAGCACTGCTTTGTCTAAAAGGTTCCAGGGCACTCTTCAACTGCTGAGAGCCAACTTACTGTAGTGGTTTAGTTAGTATGTGACCCATGTTATTATCTGTTGTTGGAGTAGCTACAGTGCATCCGGAAACTATTCAGACCCTTTGACTTTTTCCACATTTTGTTACATTACAACCTTATTCTAAAATGGTTTCCATAAGAACATTTTCTCATCAATCTATACAAAATACCCCATAACCTTATTTACATAAGTATTCAGATGCTTTGCTATGAGCCTCGAAATTGAGCTCAGGTGCGTCCTGTTTTCATTGATCATCCTTGATGTTTCTACAACTTGATTGGAGTCCACCAAAAACCAAGCCATGAGGCTGAAGGAATTGTCTGTAGAGCTTTGAGACAGGATTGTGTCGAGGCACAGATCTGGGGAAGGGTACCAAAACGTTTCTGCAGCATTTGAAGGTCCGCAAGAACACAGTGGCCTCCATCATTCTTAAATGGAAGAAGTTTGGAACCACCAAGACTCTTCTTAGAGCTGGCCTCCCGGCCAAACTGAGCAATCTGGGGAGAAGGGCCTTGGTCAGGGAGAAGACCAAATAAAACGATGCTCACTCTGAAAAAGCTTCAGAGTTCCTCTGTAGAGATGGGAGAACCTTCCAGAAGGACAACGATCTCTGCAGCACTCTACCAATCAGGCCTTTATGGTAGAGTGGCCAGACGGAAGCCACTCCTCAGTAAAAAGCACATGACAGCCCGCTTGGATTTTGCCAAAAGGCACCTAAAGACTCTGACAATGAGAAACAAGATTCTCTGGTCTGATGAAACTATTTGCCTTGAATGCCAAGCATCACGCCTGGAGGAAACCTGGCACCATCCCTACGGTGAAGCATAGTGTGGCAGCATCATTTTGTGGGAATTATTTTCAGCTGCAGTTACTGGGAGACTAGTCAGGATCGAGGGAAAGATGAACGGGGCAAAGTACAGAGAGATCTTTGATGAAAATCTGCTCCAGAGCGTGCAGAACCTCAGACTGGGGCGAAGGTTCACCTTCCAACAGGACAACGACCCGAAGCACACAGCCAAGACTAATGCAGGAGTGGCTTTGGAACAAGTCTCTGAATGTTCTTGAGTGGCCCAGCCACAGCCTGGACTTGAACCCCATCGAACGTCTCTGGAGAAACATGAAAATAGCTGTGCCTCAACACTCCCCATCCATCCTGACAGAGCTTGAGAGTATCTGCAGAGAAGAATGGGAGAAACTCCCATGTCAAGTTTGTAGTGTCATACCCAAGAAGACTTGAGGCTGTAATCGCTGCTGAAGGTGATTCAACAAAGTACTGAGTAAAGGGTCTGAATACTTATATAAATGTGTTATTTCATTTTTAATGTTTAATTAAATAGCCAATACATCTCAATTCATTGTGAGATGTGTGTAGATTGATGGAGGGGCGGGGGGGGGACAAATGAATCCATTTTAAAATAAGGCTGTAACCTAACAAAATGGCCTGCTCTGGTCTGATAGTTTAGTATGTTCAACATGAGTATTCGGCTGTGTTGTATCACCTCTCCTGTGTGGCGCTCCAGGTCCTGCTGGCTGAGCTGAGGGGGCGAGGACAGTACTTTGCTGTGAAGGCCCTGAAGAAAGATGTGGTTCTGATGGATGATGATGTGGAGTGTACCATGGTGGAGAAGAGAGTCCTGGCCCTGGCCTGGGACAACCCCTTCCTCACACACCTCTACTCCACCTTCCAGACCAGGGTGAGACCTCTACCCCTCTCCAAAGCTTTATCTTTCATTAGGATTTACCGTCATCCATCACTACCTCCAAACACACACAGCACTCCAGGAACAATTGTTCATCAGACTGATGTGTGTCACTCGACTTGGGTGTTTAGACAGTAGTTTAACTGATAGGTGTGTGTGTGTGTGTGTGTGTGTGTGTGTGTGTGTGTGTGTGTGTGTGTGTGTGTGTGTGTGTGTGTGTGTGTGTGTGTGTGTGTGTGTGTGTGTGTGTGTGTGTGTGTGTGTGTGTGTTACCAGGAACACCTGTTTTTCGTGATGGAGTACCTGAATGGAGGAGACCTGATGTTCCACATACAGGATAAGGGTCGCTTTGACCTCTACAGAGCCACGTAAGTGACAGACTACAGTGTTAACTCACTATCCACCAGACGCGCAGTAGCTATTTACTTAGAACTCACCCACGACAGTTTCATAGCCGGTTAAGGGCCGACTGTAGGCATTTCGTAGGGATGATGCACCCAGAAGTTATTTGCCCTCTACCACTCTTCTCCCCCAGGTTCTACTCAGCCGAGATCATAATTGGACTGCAGTTTCTCCACTCAAAAGGAATAATTTACAGGTGAGATCAATGAACTTTAATGGTCTCGTCTGGCCTTGCACTTGATTTCCCTTATTAATCCCTGTACTAGCGCTTAGTAGATGGACCCTCCCCTCCCAACCCTTCCCTGCTACAGGGACCTGAAGCTGGACAATGTGATGCTGGACAGAGACGGCCACATTAAGATCGCTGACTTTGGGATGTGCAAGGAGAACGTGTTTGGAGAGAATCGGGCCACTACTTTCTGTGGGACGCCAGACTACATCGCACCAGAGGTGTGTGACTGTGTCTGTGCAGGATATGGTATTGTAGGATTCTGTTTTTATTTTTTTATTTTTTTACCTTTTATTTAACTAGGCAAGTCAGTTAAGAACACATTCTTATTTTCAATGACGGCCTAGGAACAGTGGGTTAACTCCCTGTTCAGGTGCAGAACGACAGATTTGTACCTTGTCAGCTCGGTATTTCAACTTGCAACCTTTCGGTTACTAGTCCAACTCTCTAACCACTAGGCTACCCTGCCGCCTCAGAACATGGCCAAGATGTTCAAATGTTCATAAATGACCAGCATGGCCCAATAATAATAAGGCAGAACAGTTGAAACTGGAGCAGCAGCACGGCCAGGTGGACTGGGGACAGCAAGGAGTCATCATGTCAGGTAGTCCTGAGGCATGGTCCTAGGGCTCAGGTCCTCCGAGAGAGAGAGAAAGAGCGAATTAGAGAGAGCACACTTAAATTCACACAGGACACCGAATAGGACAGGAGAAGTACTCCAGATATAACAAACTTATCTAACTATATCTGTCCATCCTCAGATCCTGCTGGGACAGAAGTACACCTTCTCCGTGGACTGGTGGTCGTTTGGGGTACTGGTGTATGAGATGCTGATTGGCCAGTCGCCGTTCCAGGGTGATGACGAGGATGAGCTGTTTGAGTCCATCAGGATGGACGTGCCTCACTACCCTCGCTGGATCACCAAGGAGGCTAAGGACCTATTGGAGAAGGTGCAGCTGCTGCTCATTCTCTTCTCTCACTAATTCCCCACACAACCTTGACCTCCTTTTCACAACGTTGTGTCCCTGTAAGTCTGTGACAGTGGGTGGCAGATTGGTGTCCACTAGTAAACAATGCAATCAGTCTTGCAATTTCACCTGACTTTCATCAACACTAGCGTTTGCACACAGACATTCATACACAGCCACACCTAGACTTAGAGATAGGCAGGCATTGGAATTACACAATGTTGCCTGTGATTAAAATGTTATGTTCCCTTACGTATGGAAGCAATGTTTCCGCACCCTTTTTTCCCTTGCTATTATATCTCTCTCAACCCTGCCCATCTACACACATGCAGGCACAAAAACACACACCTTAAATCCAAGCTGGATGCTTGTCCCAATGCTGTTGTGTGTCTCTGTTCCCCATCCCTAGCTGTTTGAAAGAGACCCCAGTCGCAGGCTAGGTGTGGTGGACAACATCCGCGGCCACTCCTTCTTCAAGACCCTCAACTGGCCTGCCCTGGAGAAGAGAGAGGTGGACCCCCCCTTCAAACCTAAAGTGGTACGATCTGGATCTCTGGCTTATAATGGAACTGTGGCTAGTGAAACTCCCACACTAATGCTCTTTTCAGATTTTTTTACACCATATTAATTGTTTATTTGGTGTTGTATTGTGAATGGTGTCATTGGTCTCTTGTTGAACTGACAGCCCTTCTCTGCCAATCACAGAAAGGCCCCAATGACTGCAACAACTTTGACCGGGAGTTCCTGAGTGAGAAGCCCCGCCTCTCCCACACGGACAAGAACCTAATCGACTCTATGGACCAGACAGCCTTTGCAGGCTTCTCTTTCATCAACCTCAAGATGGAACACATTATGGACAAATGAAGCCACAACAAGATTCCCCCATCTCTTTGTTTTAACCGCACCATTATAAACGCATAGGAAAGGGAGGAGGGGGAAACCAGTGTTGCATTTATCTCTGTGGTGGTTCCTTCATTAATGGTGTCTTTCTTTTCCTTGGGATCAAACCTTGAATTAATCCATGTACTGTACTTTATCCCCCAACATACATCAACACACTCATTTACACACACCCCATAGTTCAGTTGTTTAGTATTGTCCATGCTGGGATGTCAGGGGTCAAATGTGGCTCTCTCACACACCCGTGTGCTCTGCCTACTGTATGTCACTCTTTCCCGTCCCATCATTCACATCATTGTTTTGTGTGTGTGTTTTTACTGTCCTTGTGGGTACCAGAAGTGCAGGCAAGTGAGGACATTTTGCTGGTCTTCACAAGGAAAAATGCTATTTTAGACTTAGGGATTAGGGTTATAGTTAAGGTTGGGGCTAGGGGTTACGGTTAGGTATAGTTTGGGGTTAAGGTTAAATTTATGGGTTAGGGAAAATAAGATTTTGGATGGCAATCAAGTTTTTGGCCCCCACAAGGATAGCAATATAAAAGTGTGGGCATGCATGCATGAATGAATATGTCGGGGTGACAGCATGAATCTCGAGTATATTTTAAAAGTTTTATAATGAAAAGAACGTTTACTTTTTCAGGTGCAAATTCAGTACCCTGTGAAAGGTACACTTAATTAAATTGAAAGGGTAATAAACAGAGGAGGAGTAAAGTAGAGGATGCACAGATTTATACAGGCATGGATAGTCTCACCTTTGTCTGCCCATCCACATGATATAAAACTAAGGATTTTAAAATGGTACTGCAGCTTCCCCACTCTCCGGAACAAACCAGAGCTACTCTGATCAAACCACAGCTACTCTGATTCAGATCTGCGTTACAGTAGTGTGAAATGGAGTGGGACATCATACTGGAAGGAGTCAATGTAATGGTACTCTGCAGACATTCGTATTGAAGGTTATGGGTGTGTGTTGGGGGGGATTCCTTTAGAAAAAAGGATGGATAAATTGGGTCTTGTGTTACTTGAATGTAGGTATTTTAAAAAGCAAATAATAATATGCTGTACGTTAAATTAAAATGATATGTGCATTGCCTTCGGAAAGTATTCACACCCCTTGACTTTTTCCACATATTGGTATTACAGCCTGAATTTAAAATGTATTACATTTAGATTTTTGGTCACTGGCCTACAAAAACAATAACCCATTATGTCAAAGTGGAATTGTTAAAAAAAAAAACATTTTTACAGATTAATTCAAAATGAAAAGCTCATGTCTTGAGTCAATAAGTATTCAACCTAACCTTTTTCTTATGGCAAGCTGAAATCATTTCAGGAGTAAAAATGTGCTTTTCAAGTCCCAAGTTGCATGGACTCACTTTGTGTGCAATAATAGTGTTTTTAACACAGTCATAGAAAAAATACCATCTTTGTACCCCACACATACAGTTATCTGTAAGGGCCTTCAGTGAAGCAGTGAATTTCAAACCCAGATTCAACCTCAAGGACCAGGGAGGTTTTCCAATGCCTTGTAAAGAAGGGAACCTATTCATAATGGGTAAAAAAAAAAAATTGAAAGACACTGAATATTCCTTTGAGCATGGTAAAGTTATTACACTTTGGATGGTAAAGTTATTACACTTTGGATGGTGTATCAATACACCCAGTCACTACAAAGATAAAGGCATCTTTCCTAACTCCGTTGCCAGACAGAAAGGAAACCACTCAGGGGCCAATGGCGACTTTAAAACAGTTACAGAGTTTAATGGATGTGATAGGAGAAAACTGAGGATGGATCAACAACATTATAGTTACTCCACAATACTTACCTAATACACAAAGGGAAAGATGGAAGCCTGTACAGAATAAAAAAACATGGCAAAGCAATTAACTTCTTGTCCTGAATACAACGTTTTTGTTTGGGGCAAATCTAATACAAAACATTTCTGAGTAACACTCTCCATATTTTCAAGCATAGTGGTGGCTGCATCATCTTATGGGTATATGTTTAATAGTTAAGGACTGGGGAGTTTTTCAGGATAAAATAGAAATGGAATGGCGCTAAGCACAGGCTAAATCCTAGAGGAAAACCTGGATCAGTCAGCTTTCCACCAGACTCTGGAAGATAAATTCACCTTTCAGCAGGACAACCTAAAACAGGACAACCTAAAACATAAGACCACATCGACACTGGTTGCTTACCAAGAAGACAGTGAATGTTCCGGAGTGGCCAAGTTACAGTTTTGACTTAAATCTATGGCAGAATCTATGGCAAAACCTGAAAATTGTTGTCTAGCAATGATCCACAACCAATTTGAAACAGCTTGAAGAATTTTTAATAGGAATAATGGGCAAATGTTGTACAGTCCAGGTGTGGCATGTTCATAGAGACTTACCCAGAAAAAGACTCCGCTGTAATCGCTGCCAAAGGTTATTCTACAAAGTATTGACTCTGGGGTGTGAATACTTATGAACATTTTTGTACTTAATTTTCAATCCATTTGAAAACATTTCTAAAAAACATATTTTCACTTTGTCATTTTGTGTTGTGTGTAGATAGATGAGAAAAAAATATTTAATCTATTTTCAATTCAGGCTGAAAGACAAAAATGTGGAATAAGTCAAGGGGTATAAATGCTTTCTGAAGGCACTGTATATTGCCCTAAATAGTTACAATATTTGGTGATGTAAGGATATACTTTTTTTACTGTCTTCATATTTTACATCTGATTATAAATAAACAGATATTTAACTCTAAATTGTTGTCCAGAAAATATCAATATTATAGGCTACTGATAAATTATTTTTCCTTCTATTCTCCTTGTAGGCTTAGTTAGTGGTTAGTTTAGTTTTTATTCCCTGGCATGATGTTTTCCCATTTTGCAAACATGTAGGCACTTTTTGACCCATTTGTTTTCACAATTTCACTCCTCAGATGCACTTTCACAGGCGGGTGGCCTATTAACTGGCTGCAATAGGACTTTGGCTACCCTGCCATCTAGCGGCCAGGTGCTACAATTACTATTCATCTCTTCATTGTGTCGGAGCCTCCAAGGCCGACGACATTCATTCAGTGCGCACCGGGAGTGTCCTCCGAGTCCGCTCTCTCTCTCTCTCTCTCTCTCTGGCATCACAATATAGGCTCACGTTTGAAAAGTTGCATCATTACGACGTCGGACAACATTTACAAGCCTTCTGAGGCTGACTTGCTCATGAAGTTTGCATACCTGAATTAAGACTAGCCGTAAGGCATTTATAAGCATAGGACTGCATGTTATTCCATCCTATGCATCTCGGACACTAGTGAAATCTGAGACTTTATCATGAACTCGTTTTTTTCAACAACATAAAGTTACATAGGCCCATATTATGTTTCAAAATTACACTATACTCCTTTATTTCATAGGTTATTATCATGTATGTAGTTAGACCACATTTATTTTTAAAGAAAGATCAAATCGACGTTGTAGAATTGGAAAGAAGTTAGGCTAGAAATTGTTTTAATGTTCAAGCCATTCGTGCCATTCATTCAAGAATATTGAATGAATTCTCCTTATGCCACATTTATTGAATTGTAGTTATACCATTTCCTTTCGCAACGATTGTGCAACGGAAATCTCAGAAATGTTTTCTATTCATCTACCAAATGCATTGGTCTTTTGTGGGGATTAATTCAGCTTTAGCCTAGTCTACATCGTCGTCGTGAGAACATGCCTTTATCAAACGGAGCTCCTTTTAATATAGCCTAGTCAAAACGAGAAACACATTTGGTTCGCCGTGAAATTGGAAGCATATTGCTATGAAAGCATATCTCTAAAAGCTCCACACCCAAACATTTCACAAACACCTTATTATCACACAGTCCCCGACACCCCCCCGTGAAATCTTAGATTTTCTGATTGTGGAAAAAAAGCCTGCTATGTTATTCCATTATATCCTTCAGTTTCCTCATCTGTATATGTATTTCTGTGCGGAACAATGAGGCAAATGTAAGCAACTCGATGCGTTTATTTCTCCAGGCAAAAGTCAATATCACCTTCAGTTTTTTTATATGAAAAAAAAATGCCATTCAACAAAGTGAGTCGGTTATACATGCGATCCATATTCTAGTTCAACGATTAAACAAAGTGTTGAATCCATGGGGAAATTAGCCAAACGTAGGCTAAAGCTTCTGTCTCAATCAACGTTAAAGAATATTAATATTATTTGCCTCCTCTGAAATAGGCTATTTCTGAATAAAAAAATAAAAAAATAAATTACATTTTCTTTGCGTCTGTTAATACTGGTTTTGGAGATGTCAATTTGTATTGTTTGAAGATGTTAGTCATTTTTTCATTGTCAAAGCCGACAATATTATCTACCCGGGTTTAGAATGTGGATATAGGCGGCAGAACATGCGCAGTGGCAGTTTGTGCCATATTGGAATGAGGTCGTGAACGACTAGGCGGAAAGAGACGGCATCTAAAACCGAGTTGAAAAACTATTTACTGGTAAGAATCAGATTATGTAACCAAATACTCACATACTATATTTTGTTTATTACGAGCTTAATATGATATAATGCATTTTTATGCTGTCTGCGTCTTTTTTCCCGTCTCTAAAAAAGATGACTCGGGCTCGGTCGAGTGCAAGCGCCCTTATTGCTCGCTACAGTGTAGCTAGCCTATTGCTCAAGCCATGACGTTCCAGTAACTTGACTTGGTCACAGACGTTTTTAGCATGTGCCGAATCAGCCGCATTCGACTTGGTGCATTTGACATCAGAACTGACCTATATGGAATAAACACAGAGGCTATGAAATACATGTTATTTCTTGCATTCTGTGTCCTTCTCTTATTGCACGTTCCAGTGTGAAAGTTGGATCATCGGCGCTCGTGCCTGTGCAAAGCTATTGCGTTAATAGCTTGAAAATTATTGAAAGCGTCTATCGAGAATTCCCCGAAAATGTTGTTACTGAACTTAATCCATTTATCGCTCTTATATAATACAGGCTGCACGATTTATAATAGACGACTCTGGTGTATTTGACTTTAAATCAAATAGGCCTAGGAATCCTTTAGATTTAATTTTAATGTTATTTCATTGTTGTTGTATGCCTAACAGATAAATGATGCTATAAGATTAACATTTACACGTAGGCTAATCTAAGCACTAAACTGCCTATTTCTCTCAACTATAACTCCAAGTTCCCAGTTATGCTACTTGAGTAATCGCAGCAACATTGTTTCAATTGACATTTTGCTATAAACTGCAACATTGTTTCAATTGATGTGCCATGTAGCCTAAAATGCAACATTGTTTTATTTGATTTGCCGATGAAATATCAATATGAAGTGTTTTTTGCATAAAAATGTGATTTCCACTTCTCCCGGCCAAGCTCTTCTATGGGCATTAACACGACAAATCCAGTTAAAATGACAGTTACAATACTGCGCTTAATGTCTTGTGACGTGCGAGGGGCACTCGGGCACCCCACTTACATTAGGCCACTATTTGACAATGGCAACATACAACACTGAAATACAATCTCTCAAATAACAAGAAGCCTATGTGTAAGCTAATTGCTGACAATGAGGATTCATAAACACATCAACACATTGTTGTAAACGTGTTGTACTTGATGAAAATACTCCCATTAGTCTAAGGTTATTCTCAACATAAACCCATGTCATCAACAGACTTCACTTTCGTTTACAGTTAATTTCTCAACCCCTTGTGTGTCCAATCAATGCATTTCTTTAACTTGCATTTCCTGCCCAGCGACCACTCAGTGTGACTCAGAGGACTTCATTCAGTCAATGGCATGTTAAGCACTGATCGTATGATCCAGTAACTCTTAGGAGGCGGTTGTAAAGATCAGCGTGTGTTAGTGTATGCATTCTAGTTTCTCTTTCAGGGTGAGTCAGTGTACATTCTACTAGAAAGAGTCAGTCTGAGAGTCAGGCAGTCAGTCTGCTGGTGGTGAGTGTGAGTACTGGGTAGGCCTCTATTAAACGATGGGGGAAGTTGTTCGTTTTCCTGTTCACTTTGGTGATTAAGTAACAGTTTGTTTAACATAATGACCTGTGAATTCCCTCAAATTTCAGCATGAAGAAATCATTTCTCATCAACCCCCTCCTCTTCTCAGCTTCATTCAGACTTGTGTATATGTCATATGGAAATAATGAGGAAAAAACTTGCTGACATTTTCAAGCATTCTTTGTCTTTCAATCAACAACTTTGAAAATATTTTCTGGAGATAATCAGTTATCATAAGGCAGCCCAACACTGAGGGCTGGCTCTTTGTCAATAGCTAAATGGCTCTGCTGCTCTTTTCATCATCCTCCCTAGTGTTTGAGACGTGAGTGTGACCTCAAGCACAATGAGGCCCTCAGCTGGATAGCTGTGTGTGTGTGTGTGTGTGTGTGTGTGTGTGTGTGTGTGTGTGTGTGTGTGTGTGTGTGTGTGTGTGTGTGTGTGTGTGTGTGTGTGTGTGTGTGTGTGTGTGTGTGTGTGTGTGTGTGTGTGTGTGGGCAGCAGGGTCGTGGGTAAAGGGCTGATCCTGGGTTACGTGGGGCCGTGGTGTCCGGGCCGTGGTCAGGGAGACCCTGTCTGATGGCTGTCTCTTCTTTAATAGAGACATCAGACATGACAAAGACAGGCCTGACAGCCCTGCTGAATGGAGCTGCAGTGACAGAGCAGCTATCCTCCGCATCCTTTACACAAACATCTCAGCTATTGTCATCTCTAATGCTCTCTCATGCCCAGTATATAAATGCTATTTCTCTTGTTGTGTTAAGTTAGTTTACCCTCTTTGTTGTCACAGAGTGGCTATAGCCTAACAGTTCAACTTTGTTTCAAAGTTGTGATTTGTTTGAGATGTATTTCGCCTCATTTAGCATTTTTAAAATGATTAAGTCCTCTCTCATACTTTTAGCAACTTAGCAAGGTCATTTTGTATTAGCAAGGTCATTTTGTATTAGCAAGGTCATTTTGTATTACCAAAACACGTACCTAAATATTCTCTGTGTCACTCTTCTCTCAAACACACTTACTAAACTTTGTTTATACTTCCATTTGCTAAGCCGCCCTCCCCATCCCAAAAACAAAATGTAAGGACTGGACACATTCAAATGACATCCCTAAGACCACCTATGCCACTTTTACCAACAGCCTACTATTCTTTCTTGCTCTCCTGGTTTGAATGATGTCCATCTTTTCTAGATAATCTGTCTTTCCTTTCTTCCCCAGAGCTTCTAGACTTGGTCGGTAGGAGGAGCCAACATGAGTCATGAGTTGCTGGAGTCCGGTGAGTAACAACATGGACCTGCAGCGTTGTTACTGGTGGAGAGGGCTTTTTGACACAAATAACAGAATTAACCTGTGTGTGTGTATGCGTGTGCGTATTTGTGTGTGTGTGTTGCAGACGGAGACTCTAGTCTGGATGTGTCTGACTTTAACTGGGATGACTATTTGGAGGAGAACGGGGCAGTGTCTGTGCCCCACCATGCCTTCAAACACGTAAGTACTGAGACTATTTACACTCCTCATAACCCCACACAATACTCATACAATGTTGATCAATAGTTCATCTTATAAGAGCTTTTCATATATCATTCTCCCCAGGTGGACCAGGGCTTGCAGACAGGTCTGACTCCAGGTATGAAGCTGGAGGTGTGTGTGCGTTCAGAGACCGACCAACCCTACTGGGTGGCCTCCATCATCACCACTTGTGGCCAGCTGCTCCTCCTGCGATACGAAGGTTACCACGACGACCGCCGCGCCGACTTCTGGTGTGACATTATGACGGCTGACCTCCACCCCCTGGGCTGGAGCCGGGAGCAGAGCAAACCCATGAGACCCCCCGAGGGTGAGGGAGCTAGGACTGGGGAGAGAACTCACTGGGATGGCTGTTGTGAATGATCTCTTCCACTCCCAACTAGTTGTACGAGGGTTATTACGGGGTTATTACCATGAAATCTAGACCTGAGATTTTCAAAGACATTTCCCAAGCTTGTTTTTATATTCCTTAACCATGTCTCTCCATCGCCCACCTCAGGTGTGAGAGAGAAGCAACCAGACTGGGAGGATGTCCTGGAGAAAGCCCTAGCTGAGAAGTGCAGTGCACCTGCCAACCTGCTGGAAGGGGTGAGAGGGGCTCAGTTATAAACTGGAACAACTGGGAATGTATGCCAGATAAGCAAGGGTTTTGAACTCACTTTGTATCAGTAAGGGTATTGCAGAGTGTAATCCAGCATGTCCTTACTTGTGTGTCTGCCTGTGCGCCTACACGTATGTGCCCGTGTGTGTGTGTCTATAGCCCCAGCGTGGTAAGGACCCAGTGGATCTGATGTCTCCAGGCTGCAGTGTGGAGCTGCAGGACAGTGTTGACCCTGGGGTGGCGTGGGGCGCTGAGGTGGAGGAGAACATGGGTGGCAGGCTGAGACTACGCCTAGCAGGCACAGAGAGACTCCCTGATACACACTCCACCCTCTGGCTCTACTACCTGCACCCCCGCCTCCACCCACCTGGCTGGGCCAAAGAGCACGGCTGCACCCTCAGGCCTCCTTCAGGTAAACAGCTCTTTTCAGAAAGAGCTTGGGTGAATTCAGTTTCAAAATGCAAAAAGCTAAATGATTAATGAATAAATCTGAGGTTGTGTTTTTTTACTGTTTAATATGATAATTTGTGTGTGTGGTTGCTTGTTTCAGCCCTGGTCCCCCTGCACACGGAGGAGGAGTGGGAGGAGGTCAGACAGAGGATCAGTAATCAGCCTCATGATGAGGCCCTCTCTGAAGAGTTCTATAAGGTAAAGGCACTACCAAGCAGTATGTATTAGCACTACAAGGGTCTGTGGAATACCAGTGCAATATTGATCGAATGAGCCATCACTGTGTGTGTGTGTTTGCTTCAGGACCGGCCTGCCATTGCTGCCCACTGCTTTACTGAGGGGATGAAACTGGAGGCTGTTGACCCTATGTCCCCTTTCTGCATCAGTCCTGCCACCGTTATCAAGGTGACAACCTCTTTACTGGCCCAGTCTCACCTCAGGCTCCTAGAATTGTCGGACTACGTTCTTCTCGGACCAGAGATTATTAATATGACTGGGTTGGATGATGACAGTACAGTAGTGAAGGCACTCCAGCCCACCCAACAGTTTCAGCTATATTGTTGTTGCATATTCAGTCCACCCAGATCAGTGGTCACCTCAGGGCTAGGAGAGTAGAGATTTGCTCAAATAAATCCTGACATAGTAGCCATGTAAACTCTGGGAGCCTACCCACCAAGTAGAAATTGAAGTCATTAAGATACAGTATGGTAGTGTATGTGAGGTCACCTTTGGGTGAGATATACTTATGGAACAAGGGTAGGGTAAATACCGCATAGAGCAGACATGACCCACTGGGCACACACTGGTTAAACTAATGTGGAATAAAAGTTGATTTGATGTCTGTGCCCAGAGGGGAGTGTGATGTGATACCCTACCTCTCCTCTTCAGGTGTTCAGTGACGAGTGCTTCCTAGTAAAGATGGACAGTCTCCGTGGTGATGATTCAGGGGCAGAGGGCGTTGGGTCCTTCCTGTGTCACAGGGACAGTCCTGGGATCTTTCCTGCCCAGTGGAGCCTTAAGAACGGCCTCCCGCTCAGCCCCCCTCCAGGTGATGAAACGCTAGTAACATTTACAGAGCTACTTTTAAAAATGTGCTCAGTTATTATTTTTTAGGATTTGTCTAATTGTATTGTGGTCTCTCTCTCCGGTTGTGTAGGGTACCAGGGGCAGGACTTTGACTGGGCAGACTACCTGAAACAGTGTCAGGCAGAGGCAGCACCACAACACTGTTTCCTCACAGTGAGTCAAGCTCTGTCTTACATGGAGCAATGCATGTTATATAACATGAGTGTATAGCATGGGTGAACATAGGACATGAATAATCTCTCTCTCCTGATGTATCCCTGTCTACCTCTCAGGAACAGTCTGATCACAGCTTTAAAGAGGCCATGAAGTTGGAGGCGGTCAACCCAATCTCACCTGAGCACATTCACGTGGCAACAGTGACCAAGGTCAAAGGGCAACATATTTGGCTTGGCCTGGAAGGTGAGAACCTGTAGCTACGCATCTTGGCCCAGCGTTGTCCGGGTTAGGCCGTCATTGTAAATAAGAATTAGTTCTTAACTGACTTGCCTAGTTAAATAAAGGTTAAATAAATCAAATAAAATAATAATATCTGGGCCCTGCATTTTTCAATCTTAGTCTGGGACCATTTGAGTGTGGGCTTGTGCACACTGATGGTATTAATATTAGATAATGAATTAGTTCTGTGGGTCTAAATCAGTCTCTTTGTGTCTAGGGCTGAAACAGGCTATACCAGAGCTGATAGCTCATGTGGACTCGTTGGATATCTTCCCTGTCAGCTGGTGTGAGACCAACGGTTACCCCCTGCTGTACCCCATCAAACCCAAAGGTGGGTGTCCCAAAATAAGATAACATTGTGTGTCTCTCTCTCTCTAATGTGAAGGGGAGCCACTAGCATTCCACAATATGCATGGAAGTTTTAACCATTGCAGTCGCCGTATTTGACAGTACTCTGTATAGTTTCAGTAGAGTTTTATTACTGGTGATTATATATTGTCTTACAGTTGAAAAGCAGAGGAGGATTGCTGTGGTGCAGCCTGAGAAACAGTAAGTAGGCCTATGGGAAAGGAAGGAATCTATCATTGGCTGGTAATTGGTTGTTTGTCCACTTTTGATTGGTTAACACTCCAGTCCCATGCACTTTGACCCCTAACCTGTATCTTTGTCCCTATAGCCGAGCACCACCCAAATCCACAACACCTGACACACTCAGGTTGCAGTTGGCCAGCCAATCAGAGACTGGTGAGTGTTTCTCATGTAGAGATACCAGAGAAATACATTATTGGGGTTTCTGACGTGAGGCACAACTCTTACATTCTGTGTGATGTGTTTGTGTACAGGACAGGGGAACGGAAAGTACTGCTGTCCCAAGATTTTCTTCAACCACCGCTGCTTCTCTGGCCCCTACCTGAACAAGGGCCGCATCGCTGAGCTGCCCCAGTGTGTTGGCCCTGGCAACTGTGTCCTGGTTCTCAAAGAGGTGAAGAGCACCTGGGTGGGATTGGAACAAACATACTACATTATGTTAGGGCTGTGGCGGTGACCGTTAATTAACATAAACACCTTAAGCATCTCCGGGATTCCACACTTACAAGCTGCTGATGCGGGCGTTTGGAACATCTAGGCCTACATTTTAAAAAGTCGAAAGGAGTGGCTATTGTGTTGAGCGTAAAAGTGATCATTTGAAACCGATCCTATAGGCTACACTTAATTTAGAGTTAATTGGTAACTTTAGTTGTGATAGGTATACAAACCATACAAATAAAAACATATGGGCTCCATAATGCTTAAAGTGTTGAGGCGGCAGGGTTAGAGTGGTTAGAGTGTTGGACTAGTAACTGGAAGATTGCAAATTCAAATCCCCGAGCTGACAAGGTACAAATCTGTCGTTCTGTCCCTGAACTTATTTATTATTTAACCCACTGTTTATTTAACCCACTGCCGTCATTGAAAATAAGAATTTGTTCTTAACTGACTTGCCTAGTTAAATAAAGGTCAAATAAATAAAAATGATGCGACTCTATATTGATGATTTGGCAAAAGTTGGCAAAAAAGACATGCGCTCTAATCCTTGCGCTTTCGCAGAGAGAGAATTGCATTGCTGCTCTGATTGTGTAGCAAGCAAGTTGGGAGATATCTAATCAGTGGAATATGGAATTAAAATGACAGAATTAAAAGGGAAATTAGAAGGAAAGGCTACAGCGACCAAAAGCCAAGTCTGCTATTTATAATCTGAATGGAGTTGTTGTTATTTGTAGGCTAACTGTAGGACTGTGAGAAGCGCAGTAGCGTTATGGCTAGCTTCAGTTAGCCTAGTTAGCTTGCTTCTCTCGGTTTGATGCAGTCAAGGCAGATAGGCTACTATGCAATCGGATAGGTGATAAATAACTAGCATAAAGTTAGTCTACTAGCACTAGTGGTTGCTGTCTCTTTCTCCCTCTGTACCTGCTCCGTGCTCCGAGCCTCCGGTGCTCCAAGCGAGCCTGCTGCGTCTTACTCACACACTGCACAGCCCCTCCCTTGCTCCATAGTAGTTAGAGATGCTTGCTCTGTGGTCTCTCTCCCTAGCGGTTAATAAAGTAGCAAAATAATTGGCTTTTCTGATCGTTGTCTTTAGGTCAGTTCTGAATTTGTTTTAAAAATGTAATGATGCATATTGGGTCCAGGGCCTTCCCGTGTCCATTTCAGAACGGGACCTCTAACTCCCATCACCATTTGTCCTCATCATTAAGATTATTCAAATTCAATCATAAAGTGTTTAGAATGTAATTAGAGGGACTATAGAGCGCTGAGTACCAGGCCATTAGTTGGGTAGGTCTACACATAAGCAACCAACTGTCACAGGTCATTTGACATGACTCGTCACTCCCTGTGTGGTGGTAATACAGTCACTATGATGTAATAACTGTATCACATTGTACTAAAAAGTCAACTAAACTGCTCAAATCTGCTTAGGGCAGTTGGTAATAGGGCGAAATCTTGCTATCCCAGAGATCACTCCTGACTTCCCAGTTAGACTGGGAACAGTATCCATGCTAAGCCCTTTATGTCTCTCTCCATCTCCCTGTGTCCTGTCCAGGTGTTGACTCTGCTGATCAACTCAGCCTACAAGCCCAGCCGGGTGCTCAGGGAGCTGCAGCTAGACCAGGAGGACCGCTGGCACGGCCATGGAGAGACACTCAAAGCCAAGTGAGGAACGCATACTCTATCATAACGTCATTACAATCACCAAATGCACTTTCTGCATAGATTCAGTCTAAACTTTTCTGCTCGTGTTTGTGTTGAGTTGATGATTAAAGTGTTTATTGGGATTGGCTAAGCTGTTCTAGCGTTGCTAACCTGAGCATCTGTTCTTGACCGGCAGGTACAAGGGAAAGAGTTACCGGGCTACGGTGGAGATAGTGCGTACAGCAGATTGTGTGGCGGAATTCTGTAGGAAGACCTGCATCAAGCTGGAGTGTTGCCCAAACCTGTTTGGACCTCGCATGGTTCTGGAGCGCTGCTCAGAGAACTGCTCTGTGCTCACCAAGACCAAATACAGTATGTGTGACCTACTCAATTGTTCTAAATCAAATGCATATGAGTAAAACCTGGTGTTCAGAAATCAGGTGTTATGGAGATAAAGAGGCACTCAATGATGATAAGTAAGGGGGGAATCAACAAATAGGGGACGCAGTGTCTGTTTTATGTGTATTTCGCAATACACCTACAGTGCATTTGGAAAGTATTCAGACCCCTTGACTTTTTCCAAAAAAATGTATGTTACAGCCTTATTCTAAAATGGATTAAAATGTATCAGTCTACACACAATACTCCGTAATGACAAAGCGAAAATAGGTTTTTAACTCAAAAAAATAATAATATTACAAATAAAAAACAGACATATCTTATTTACATAAATATTCAGACCCTTTGCTATGAAGCTCTAAATTGAGCTCTGGTGCATCCTGTTTCAATTGATCATCCTTGAGATGTTGCTACAATTTGATTGGAGTCCACCTGTGGCAAATTAAATTGATTGGACATGATTTGGAAAGGCACACACCTGTCTATATATAGTCCCACAGTTGACAGTGCATGTCAGTGAAAACCAGCCATGAGGTCGAAGGAATTGTCCATAGAGCTCTGAGACAGGATTGTGTCGAGGAACAGATATGGGGAAGGATACCAAAAACCTGCTGCAGCATTGAACATCCCCAACAAGACAGTGGCCTCCATCATTCTTAAATGGAAGAAGTTTGGAACCACCAAGACTCTTCCTAGAGCTGGCCAACTGAGCAATCAGGGGAGAAGGGCCTTGGTCCGGGAGGTGACCAAGAACCCGATGGTCACTCTGACAGAGCGCCAGCATTCCTCCGTGGAGATGGGAGAACCTTCCAGAAGGATAGCCATCTCTGCAGCACTCCACCAATTAGGCCTTTAGTGGCCAGACGGAACACACTCCTAAGTAAAATACCCATGACAGCCCGCTTGGAGTTTGCCAAAAGGCATGTAAAGGATACTCAGACCATGAGAAACAAGATTCTCTTTGGCCTGAATGCCAAGCGTCACGTCTGGAGGAAACCTGGCACCATCCCTACAGTGAAGCATGGTGGTGGCAGCATCATGCTGTGGGGATGTTTTTCAGCAGCAAGGACTGGGAGACTAGTAAGGATTTAGGGAAAGATGAACAGATCAAAGTACAGAGAGATCCTTGATGAAAAACTCTGTCAGAGCATTCAGGACTTCAGACTTGGGCGAAGGTTCACCTTCAGACAAGGGACAACAACAGGACAACAACCCTAAGCACACAGCCAAGACCACACCGGAATGGCTTCGGGACAAGTCTCTGAATGTCCTTGAGTGGCCCAGCCAGAGCCAGGACTTGAACAACTCTGGAGAGACCTGAAAATAGCTGTGCACCGACGCTCCCCATCCAACCTGACGGAGCTTGAGAGGATCTGCAGAGAAGAATGGGGGAAAAACTCCCCAAATATAGGTGTGCCAAGCTTGTCGCGTCATACCCAATAAGAATCGAGGATGTAATCGCCGCCAAAGATGCTTCAACAAAGTACTGAGTAGAGGTTCTGAATATTTATGTAAATGTGATATTTAATTTTTATTTTTTTTATAAATTTGCAAAAATGTCTAAACTGTTTTTGCTTTGTCATTATGGGGTATTGTGTGTGGATTTATGTGAGGGGAAAAACAAATTATTATATTTTAGAATAAGGCAGTAACGCAACAAAATGTGTAAAAAGTCAAGGGGTCTGAATACTTTCCAAATTCACGGTGTATGTTGATGATAAAGCATTGGATGCAGAATGCTCAGGAGGACTGAGATTGGAGTATTGATGTGTTCTCTGCAGCTTATTATTATGGTAAGAAGAAATGTAAACGAGTGGGCCGCCCACCAGGGGGGCATTCGAACCTAGAAGGAGGGGTGAAGAGAAGAGGTAGAAGGAGGAAGAGGAGAAAGCAACTATTTGTCCATAAGAAGAGACGCTCCTCAGCCTCACTAGACAACACACCTGCCGGTTCACCACAGGTAACAGACACTCCACACACACACACACACACACACACACACACACACACACACACACACACACACACACACACACACACACACACACACACACACACACACACACACACACACACACACACTCACATCGAGATATCTTTAAACTTAACCATCCCTTTCTCTAACACCTTTCTCTAACACAGGGCAGTGGAGATGAGGAGGATCTGGATGATGAGAACTCTCTGAGTGACGATACTGGCTCTGAGCTCCAGGATGATCAGGACGATTCAGAGTATTCCATTGGGAAGTCTCAACCACCCACCCCATCCCCCTCTCCTCCTGCAACGCCCAGACCAACCCGAAAACGCAGGAAACCTCGCTCCCCATCTTACTCTGATGATGAGAACCACCCACCTTCACCAAAGGTGAACTGTACTGTGCTTTTACTTTTTGTCTGTTCACTGTGAATAGACGGTTCGGTGTTTAGCAACTAAACCGATGCGTGTGCAACTATGGGGCAAAACTGACAGTTTGGCTTAGATTGTTGATAACGTGTTAACTATATTTCGTTTCCAATGTTTATTGAAAACATAAATACATTTGCACAATGAGCACTTGTTGTCCCTCAAATACATTGTTACAGTTGTTGGTTAGCTAGCTAGCAAGTTTTAGCCATATTAGCATAGACATCAGTCAAAACACCTCAAAACAAGACATGATATCAAGAACAAGATCAAACTAGCTGAAAGGAGCCACCTACGATTCCCCACATGGCAGCTTCTTGTCATTGTTGCTAGCTAAATGGCCATCCAGAATCACATCACACAACCGTCTGCCCCATTGAAGTGTGCGCATTGCTTTATGTGACGTTGTCAGCCAACCCGTCTCTATATATAGTATGATGAATTAATTAACTGCATCTCTGTGTTCTGCAGAGCTTGAGAGGTGAGGCTCCCCAGAAACTGTGTTTGGACACCAGTCCCCTGGAGTGGAGTGTGACTGATGTGGTGTGTTTCATCAGGACCACCGACTGTGCTCCCCTGGCACGCATCTTCCTGGATCAGGTAATAATCACACACACATACACACACACACACAGAATCATTATCTCGACTGTACAACAAGCAGTGCTTGACTTGGGCCGGATCTATCTGGAATGCCGTACCAGCACTTCTAATTTTGGGGGAATTGCATACCGGCACCATTATAAAAACAAAGTAACCTATCGCTGGCCCAGATTCACACACTAAGGCAAAAAAGGTTGGTCAAAGTGGAATGAAAGCGTGATCTTCATTGAATAGCAATGGAGAGTGATCATTCATTTCCTGATTACTCTTTGTTCAAGTTTATTTGTCGCTAGTCTGTGAATCTGTGAGTGACAGTAGGTTGCTCAAGATTACGCAGATTGAACATTATGGTTTGTAAAGTTATGAAAAGTCATGGAAATTAGTTTCATAGTTGTTGTTTATGTAATTCATGAAAGCCATTTTTTAAAAATATGATCAATCAATTAAAAAATTACATATCGGCCATTATCTGAATGACCCTTCAGTGCATGTCTGTGGTGCTGCGTGTGTGCTGCGTGTGTGCCAGTGCGAGTGGGCTGTTGCCCGAGGAGAGAGAGCGTGACATTTCAGCAGCCGGTATAAAATAATGACAAGCAGACTAATTAGAATTCAAAACATAACTTGTAGCAGTTATCTTGCTATTTAACTAAGCATTCATTTTGTTGTTTCCTTTCCACCGGCACTGTAGAGCCTAAATACATCTGCGTTGTTGGAAAGCTGTGATTCTCCTCGATTAAATAGTAGCCATGTAATTGCGACAACTTAAAAAATATTTTAATAATAGCCTAATTGACAAATAACTTGCTGTGCATAGATCTCCTCCAAAACATGAATATATGAAGCCTTATATATTAACATGTCTAGTTAGATAGGTTGCTTTGAAGTAGGCTACCTTATCAATTTGTTCCCTGATTTATTGAATGAGGGAATCATTTTATAAAGACAAAAGTATTTGGTTGTAATGTTGAAAAGGCCAAGCCTGCACACCCAGGAGCTCTCCAGATGGAGGGTTGACCACGTGTGACTAACAGTGCAGGTGTATGTGGGGTCTAAGTGCTTTGATCAAAGGCACAATGGCAGGAGGTGGTAGGTCTACATGGGATCAGACACAGCAGCTTTCCAGTGTCAATAATGCTTAACTTTTTCATGTAGGCTATAATAATAGTACTACACATGGGGTTAAAAGTCAAGGAAAATGTGTATAAACCATTAATGGTGAATAATCAGAGGTCCTTATAGTATAATGCCATTTGTGAATTTCGGTGAACGTAGTCTAATGGACCGACTTGGAAAAAGACAGCTCCTGCACTTCTTCCATCCCAAGTCAAGCATTGGTGTACAGTGTGGCCTAAATCCATGACTATTGTTGTCTAACCCCATGGCCGTGCTTGTGTTTTCAGGAGATTGATGGACAGGCTCTGCTTCTGCTCAACCTGCCCACACTGCAGGAGTGTATGGACCTGAAACTGGGACCAGCCATAAAGCTGTGTCACCATATCGAAAGGGTCAAACTTGAATTCTACCAGAAATTTGCTACATAGCTGAGGGTTCTGAACAAAATAAACATTACATACAGTCAGTAACATTAAATGACTCCATAACTGATTTCCAGCTGGACATCCTTTGGACCCTGCACCCAGGCCCAGCACAACAGCAGCAGTCATGCATGGACATCAGATGGATCAAGACTTTTTGCCTGTTTTTTACTGTGTAATGGTCAGAAAGGGTTCTGCCTCGTTGTATTCTAGGTAAAGACACCTTAACATGGATAGTCATGTTCAGGTTTATCTCACCCACAATATCAACATGACTCCTGGTTTCATTTGATCAACTTGACAAGCATTGACAATGCAAGGATTTAAGCACAAAGACAAATAAACCATGTACTATATTGCGGTATGTAAAGTGTACATAGCAGGGTGAATTTGTATATAGTGTACATATTTAAAAGGTCTTCTAGTACAATAGGGTGATTAATGGTTATAGCCTGATTTTCTACTAAACACATCTGCTTTGAAAGTATCTGTGCAAAGGTCTTATTTCAAAATGTAGACATACATTTGAGATTGGAAACCCACAGAAAGAGCCATCCCCACTGTTTGACACCCTTTTCGTCTTCTCAGAGAGGGATTTTAACATCTAATCATATTGAAGACATTAACTAGGGCTTGTTGTAAAGCATTAAGATGTAGGTGTTTTTGGAGCAAAATTCAAATAAGTATAAACCAAATATTGGGACCCTTTGTGACCCTTTATATATTTGTATAGTTTTACCTTTTAACTACAACTATTGGTGGACTAGTGTGTGTATGCTTTATTTTCAGGAGCCATTCTACTAGCTGTCTTTGCTGTGTTTGTGTTTTATTTCCCCTGATTTACCTGTCTCTGCCATTGAGATCTATTACTCTTACAGGAGATAAAACTGGAATTTATTCATTTGATTTTGTCAATATGTTTGTTGAGTATGATTGCTATTTTAAGAGAATGTGGAATTAAAGCCTGAATCTCATCCCAATAGAGAGCAATAGTATTGGCCTCATTCTGTAGGCACTTACTCCGCCATGGTTCATTGGACAAAACCTATGGGGAAAATGTCGTTTTTGGATAAATGTCGAAAATAAGGTGTCTGTTAAACACCGGCTTAGGTCTTATAGGTTGTGTTCTACGAGATAATCAGCTAACGTCACTTTCTGTGTATTTTGAAGCACGTGTGTAATAATTAAAAAACACAAAGACTTCATAATTCATGAAGGTAACTGACTGATTATTTTCTCATATAGAACAAAACATATAAGATTTCCTAAATCTATGTTAAAACCTCAGACAAAATTGTCGGCGTTTATCCCAAAACCATATTCTTTCCCTATTAATTTTCCCTATAGCAATGGTTGAACGAACAAGAGGTAAATCATTTCCGGGTTTTCGGAGTTGAAGCTGGCGAGCTCTATGAGTTTAACACGGTTCAAAATCTTTCCAAGCTACACTTCCCATGATACCGTTGTGTCACATCGATCACATTAACCTTTACGTAAAGTCAACATGAGTGGGCATTCTGTGTAATCATTAGTCCAAACAATTTTTGCAACGAAAATGACAGTTTCTATTGGACAAATTCAGGTAAGTCCCGCCCCGTTTTGTTCTATTTTCTTCCGTTTGGGAAACGTTTTGCAACAGAATTGGCGTAATGAATATGCCAATGGGCTTTGGTCTGGGCTCAGAAAGGATGCAGCTGGAAATTCCAGTGGTAGCTAGTAGCTATGTACTCTGATCATTGAGCAAATTATTGGTCGTTCCCATGTTTTGTGCAAAACAGATTTTTTAAATGAAAAAGTAGCAAATCCGAAAACGTGAGAATATCAATATCATGTCTTTCATACATGCACAAGGGATCCATTGCAATTACTTGAATCAGATTAGCTCGCTAAACTACCGGTACCGTTAGCATCACTTGTTCTGGTCGGCTGGTGGTTTGTCCCTGACTCGATGTTTTTATATAATTTAATTCGTCACAGGGTAAAACAGTGGTGTTTACTCAAGTAGCTTGCTTACACTTTTTAAAATGTTTAAGTGGTACATAACTAGGTGAAACTAGCTTCATTTGCTAACCCTCTCGCGCACCGCTAAAAGGGTTAGGAACTCTGCTGAAATTACATGAAGTTATAACATGCCTTGGGATGACTCCTTTTGGAACTTTGGTGCAAATGTTTCCGTTAGTAAACATTGCGTCGTCCGTCACATGTATTTAATTGTTATGCGTTGTCCATTATTGCCTGCTGTGTAGCTAGTTATGTTCGTTAGCTATCGATAGCTAATTTATGCAAACCACAGCTTGGATTTTAATTTGTTAGTAAACCAATAATGTTAGGTAAATGAGTATGACATGCATGGTACGCCGTTCTTTTGTGGCTATTTGGTGATACAATGGATTATCAACAACTGGGATATGTTTGCTCACGCTGGCCACATATGAAACGTGAATATATGGCTCTGCAGTTAAAAGGAAGATAACCTCTTTTTTTTAATGCCAAATACTCCTGCATAACTAATCGATTGCCAGCTAACAATTGGATGACAAAGAAGCACATTCTGTGTGGAGAAGACATTTAAATGGACTTTATTGCTTATTTACGGTATATGCCATCCGCCAATACACCTTTAAACTGGTCTACTACTATGGCGGTTAGTGGGGCGAGTCGTCTTTCCCAAACCGGGGACGTGGCTGTCTCGGGAGTGGTTCTGTCAGCTATGCCTTTTTCCAACACGCCAGTGTCTGTCCGCCCCACACCAAATGTGGACACCCGTGGCTGCGAGAATGGTGACTTGATGGACTCTTTTGGCATCTTCCTGCAAGGCCTTCTAGCGATGGTGGCCTTCAGTACGCTGATGTGTGAGTACAGCCAACCAGATGCCCACTCTGACTGTGGAAAATGTGCTAATTTATGGTCGTTTGTTCTGTGCAGTTAGGCCTACTGTAACATTGAATTTCACTGTGCAGTGTTGAGACTGGATAACCTGTTTAGGCTACTTGTTTAGAATGGAAGTCTGTTTTTGTCAATAATCACTGGCAGTCATTACCTATTTCAAAATACTGGATTATACAGTGTGAAATGTGTTGTCCCATCCCCATAGTGTTCATTTTTGGCCATGTAATTTGACCTCATTGAGTGCCTCTTTGACCACTGAGTCAGCAGTGTGGCCCCGGTAGATAGGAGCCTCACAGCAAGAGGTGAGGCATTTCAGCTCTCAGAGCAGTGATGATGCCTGAGGCAGCTTTCTCAGTGGGAATTGACTGGGCCTGAATCATCACATTCACACAGCCCAGCCCACAGCCAACATGCAGGGTGTGTCAGTAGTTACTCAACAGTCTGAGGAAGTCTGAAGTCACAGCATATCCATATGCAAATTCCCGTGTAAACATTTGTTTGGGCAAAACACTAGGAAAACGAGCCACCCTTTCGACAGGTGACATATATATACACATGCATCCACACACACAGTAAAGTATTTAACACACATTAGGGTACTGTTGTCTAGAGGTGTCATACCCTAATCCTCAATTTGGGTTTAAGATATGTCCAGTAGATTAGTGGAGTCATAAATCATTAAACCACTTTTCTCTCACCCAGGAATCAATCATGTGTGATGGAGGTTAGAAGAGGGCGGGCATTGAAACATGCTGACTATTGTCTGGAACAGCCAAAGCATTATTTGTCAGCCATTACATTGTGTTCAGAGAATAAACACTCTTGCATCACTCACACAAGGATTAATTATAGTGTAGACCTAGACTTTAGTAGAAAGGGCTTCCACCTCGTACACAGGGGCCTAACCCCCAGAGTAGCAGTCACTGAGACGGGCAGTTTGTCTTTCATGTAGGCTATTGTGTTTGAACACACACCAATCTACAGTGCAGGGGGTCAGGTAGCCTAGCGGTTAGAGCATTGGGCCAGTAACCAAAAGATTTCTGGTTCGAATCACAGAGCCAAGAATGTAACAAATCTGTCAATGCCCTTGAGTAAGGCATTGAACCCTTATTGTTCAAGGGTAGCTGTTAGCAGACCCAGGCCATGACCCCACTCTCCGAGGATGTCTCAGGGAGAGTTCGGTTATGTAAAAATCACATTTCCAATCAATGCACTCTTAACACACTCTTGTACATGTGTGGAATAGGACAACTATAAGCACCTACCTTAGTATCATTCTCATCCCCAGGTTGGTACCCCAGGTGATAATGTTGAAATGTGACCAAGACAGTGTGACATGTAATATGACAATGCCTGCCTGGTGTTACGTACTGTTAACAGGTCCTCTGATCTATCAATGGGTTTGATTACAGTGCCAAATGCACTAAAATTTTCAGCTCATAAGATTCAACCAAAGTATTTATTTTGCTCACAGAGGAAGGGAGATTTGGTGGATAATATCATGATAGGCACATTAGTAACAAGCAGTGAAATTTTAGTATGTAATGTCTGCCACTTCCTCTTTACCATCCACTCTTCCTCTATGGTGTTACCTTGTGTAAACATGGCATCTCAATAGCTGACTTATTAAGGGAATATAGTCTAATGAACATTTTTTGCTAAAGTCCATTAGTTAGGGGTTAGGCTATGGTGCTAAAGGGGAAACTGAACTGCATTTCCCATCACACTGGCCATATTCATAGAAATAGGCCCATTACACTTTGTGCTGAGATGTTGCCCAACATACTAAACTTGATGATGAAAGTGTAAAGCCGATTTCAGTTCAGACTGGAGCTGGCCTTAATTAATTTACATTATTAGAATGATTGGATTTGCCCCAGAGCGGCATACTAATTCATCCCACTGCTGTCGTGGGTGTGTGAGAACGGCAGTCCTATATGTGACTCTGTGTCCTGTCTACAGTGAAGCGCTTCAGGGAGCCCAAGCATGAGAGAAGGCCCTGGAGGATCTGGTAAGACGGCAGCCATCCCACTTCCAACCACAGTATTCAAGCTTATCCTCTTCAATATTGCTATAAACCAAGAAACGCAACTAAGATAAACATAAGACAAATTATGAATTTTTCTAATGTGATGTTGAGCTATTGAAAGAAATTGAATTCTCAAGAGTTCTTAAAAGGCCTTCCTGTGCCCGGCAACTCTACCAGGTTCCTGGACACCTCCAAACAGGCCATCGGTATGCTATTCATTCACTTTGCCAACGTCTACCTGTCTGACCTCACAGAGGAGGACCCCTGCTCACTGTGAGTGTGTCTCTGTATGAGTGTGTCTGTCTGTCTCTGTGCCTCTGTATTTTTGTGTATGTAGTAAATATAAATGCAATATGTAAAGTGTTGGTTTCATGAGCTGAAATAAGATCCCATAAGTGTTCCATACGCACAAATTGTGTGTGCAAATTTGGTTGCATCCCTGTTAGTGAGCATAGTAGTGGCATATCAATAAGCTGATTTAACAGTAATGAGTTTTATCACACAACACCACAGATTTTAAGGGAGCATGCAGTTGGCATGCTGACTGCAGGAATGTCCAACAGAGCTGTTTAGCTGTTCTAGAGAATGTAATGTTAATTTCTTTACCATAAGCCACCTCCAACGTTGTTTTAGAGAATTTGGCAGTACATCCAACCTGCCTCACAATCGCAGACTACGTGTAACCACACCAGCCCAGGACCTCCACATCCGGCTTCTTCACCTGTGGGATCTTCTGGGGGGGGGGGGCTGAGGAGTATTTCTGCCTGTAATAAAGCCCTTTAAAATGTATTCTGATTGGCTGGGTGGGAATAGGCCCACCCATGTCTGCGCCCCTGCCCAGTCATGTGAAATCCATAGATTAGGGCCTAATGAATGTATTTCAATTGACTGATTTCCTTCTATGAAATTTAACTCAGTAAAATCGTTGAAATTGTTGCATGTTGCGTTTATATTTCTGGTCAGTATAGTCTCTATAACATTATGCACTTCAAGGTTGAAGTGGACACAATGTCTCATCTCTTCCTCAGTTACCTCATTAATTTCCTCCTGGATGCGTCTCTTGGAATGCTGCTGATCTATGCCGGGGTGAGGGCCATCAGTGCTATCGTAGAGTGGAGGCAGTGGGATGCTCTACGCTTCGGAGAATATGGTGAGAGTGTGTGTGTCAGTGTGGATGAGAGATCATTTCACCCTGTAGTACAAATGGTGTCCAGAAGAGGGGAGTGGCTGCCTAGGGCACTACTGCAATGTCATCCACATCAAACATAGTCAATCACTATTAAATTGTTTACCCAAAGGCAGAGTTTATGGAAACCTTTCTCTGGTGCTTTGATTTGAAGTTGTAATATGCAGTAGACCTGGAGAAGTGTAATCTCTCTCAAATTCATAGACAGAGCTTTGGATGCAAGGACTGACCATATCAAACATTATGGTTTTAACCATGTTTCGAGGCATGTATGTTTGTTCACACTTATATTGTTTACAGACATTGGAGTAAAACAAGCTTATATATTGGGTTCTGATGGGGCATGATGACCGTTTAACCAAGCTCATGAGGCATTTAGAATTTGTTTTTCAAGATTCAATGGATTTATCATTTAAAGTCCAAAAAATGGATGTAGCAACTGCAGATTGCCCCTTTAAGTGGAATATAGAGTTGTCTGTCTGGATATTTCTGTGGGTTGGTATTTGTCTGTTTTGCTTGTTTGTTTCTGTCTATTGAATTGTGTGTCTAGTCCGTAGGTCACGTGTTCATCGTGTGTGTGTGTGTGTGTGTGTGTGTGCGTGCGTGCATGCACACACAGGAGAACCAGTGCAGTGTACTGCATGGGCAGGCCAGTGTGCTCTCTACATCCTTATCATGATGTTTGAGAAGGTCCTGATCATCCTGGTCCTACTCATCCCCCAGTGGAAGAAGGTGAGTAGGGGGCATAATGGGTAGGTTCCTGACCACGTGACCATTGTGTCAGTTCAGTTATATTATGACTGTGGAAAGTGTATGAGTACTAACAGTACTGTAAACTGTTTCTATCGTTTTAACTCTTGTGTTTTTGTGTACTGTTTATTCACCGTCTTTCTTTACTACTGTTTGTGTGTCTCACAGCTGGCTCTCCTGAACCCCATAAACAACCCTCAGTTGGAGCTGGCCATCGTCATGCTCATCGTCCCGTTCTTCGTTAATGTAAGTTAAGTGTGCAGTGCCTCCGTGAGACAGGTCTCAATTGAAAATAAATTTAGTGATCTTAACCGTTAATCGGTTAGCTGCTGAAAATACATTTGACTGGTCAAGCTTATCAGTCTTTAAGGTAATTTTCTTAATTTTGGAATTAAATTGTCACGTTTGTTTTTTCGTCATGTTTATTATTTATCAAACACTCACAGCATACAGAGCCTAGTTTGAGGAGTGGAATAGCCTTCCACCTGTCAGACAGCGTGAGAGTAGCTCCTTAAGTCTATAGGCTATTGGCGTGAAGCCTGCTTTTGGAAGCCCAGTCATTGCACAACAATTTAACAATTCTAAATGCAATCGTGTGTTCAACATTTTGGTGGCCACGATTTAAAAGGAGCTATTTTTATTTCTCAATCTCAACTCATAATTAAAGTTCGCCGTTCAGGTGTATACTATAGCCTGCCGACCGTTGACTGATGGTGCGTCACCCACCACTTTGCAATGTGAGCTTGAGGTAGTATAATTGTTTAAAACCTGATACTGTGGCGTTTTCCGCAGATTGCATTTTGGCAAATGTTTGAAAAGGGCGTTTGGTTAGATGCTTCATTACAGGAGTTGTATGTTCAATAATATGCTATAGCCTTTTGAACTATAATATGATAGGCTTGCTATTGTTGCATGTTTCCATTCAGCTCTTAATGAAAAATGTCTGGTCCTTGTATGAATGCAAGGTACCAGAGAGGATATGGCAAGCAAGAGATTTCACGCTCGCCAAAATCTGTTCAAAATAAGCCCAATAGGTTTCTATGGTCTTATTTTGGGCCTAAGCTTGTTGCCTGCTTTCCCGCCTTGGTCCAACTCCCATTGTTAGGATGGAAATATCAGCATCTCATCATTCTATACAGATCTCTAATAGTATTTTCTGTCTGTGATGTAATTTTACTGTTTGGACATTTTTTTATACCTTTTGTTGACCGGTTAATGAGGGTCAGTTAGTCGGCAGAAAAATTGACCTATATTTGCATCCCTTTTGAAATGTAATTGCTTCAACTAAGTGTGATGTTTATGTCTACGGATTTGAGCCATTTAGGCTTGTGTGTGTGATCATCAAACGGGCATGTGTGTCTGTTGTACTTGCTCACTGAGCTGTGTACTGTATGTTTTCCTCAGGCCCTGATGTTTTGGGTGGTAGATAACTTCCTGATGAAGAAGGGACGGACAAAAGCCAAGCTGGAGGAGCGGGAGGTGGGGGAGGACTTGCGGGGCAACAGTAAGGTACGCTACAGGCGGGCACTCTCCCACGACGACTCAGAGTCTGAGGTAAGATATGGACACGGCCATTTATTAAGTCATGGACACAATGCTTCATAAAAGATTGAGGCCTGACCACACAACCAATCATTACATTCACTAAGTATACCAAACATTAGGAACACCTTCCTAAAAATTGAGTTGCAGTTGTCAAGTTTGCTGGATGTCCTTTGGGTGGTGGACCATTCTTGATACACACCGATGCGCCTGGCACCTACTACTATACCGGGTTCAAAGACACTTAAATATTTTGTCTTGCCCATTCACCCTCTGAATGGCACACATACGCAATCCATGTCATGTCAGGCCAAGGATCAGACCCTTTTTTCCCCAATTTTTGACTAAAATGACATACCCAATCTAACTGCCTGTAGCTCAGGACTTGAAGCAAGGATATGCATATTCTTGATACCTTTTGAAAGGAAACAGTTTGCAGGTTGTGGAAATGTGAAATTAATGTAGGAGAATGTAACACACTAGATCTGGTAAAAGATGATTCAAAGAAAAAACATATATTTTTATTTCCATCTTTAAAATGCAAGAGAAAGGCCACAATGTATTATTCCAGTTTAGAAAAAAAATTGATTTTAGCCACTAGATGACAGTGTATTTGTGTAGTGTTATACTGATCCAATGAACCATTGCATTTATGTTAAAAATGTTCTATCAAGTCTGCCCAAATGTGCCTAATTGGTTTATTAATACATTTTGAAGTTCATAACTGTGCGCACTCCTCAAACAATAGCATGGTATTATTTCACTGTAATAGCTACTGTAAATTGGACAGTGTAGTTAGATTAAAAGTCCTTCATTAACCTGTCTCCTCCACTTCACCTACAGTGATTGAAGTGGATTTTAAGCAGATCAATAAGAGATCATAGCAGGTGTTCTTAATGTTTTATACACTCAGTGTACATTAGACACCTAAATCACTGGAAAAGCTGTTTTTTGGGAAAGATTTGAAAAATCTTAAGGAGGAATATACACTAAGTCCTAAGATTGGATTCTGAGCCTCGTCCACCTCCTCCTTTCCCCAAAAGCCCTCTCCTCGCAAGCCCTGTGTGGCCTCTCTCTCCTCCCATTGCCTCAGGCTGACGTAGCCACAAGGCTAACTTACATCCTCCCCTGGCTGTGTAGACAAACTTGCCCAGCACCAGCAGAAGCCTGTCTCTTGGCTGTGAATCACTCCACCCTGTGCCCAAGGCCAGTCACTTTTCAGGCCTGTAAACAAGATGGACCTGGCCCTGTGATCTGCTCCATAGACCAGAGACAACCACCACACTCAAACATTCATGGATGAAGTCATTTAAGTCTGCCTTGAGCAGGGGGATTTCTTATTCATCAGAAACTGTAAAAACATTTATAAGGAGTGGGTTTTTTTTCTGATTCCAAAGCACCACATTTCTCATCATAAATGGAAGTAGTGAGTTGCTTTGGAATAAAATGTTGAGCTGATTGTGATAGCTAGATAATTGGTTTCCACAGTTACTCATGGATCACCCAAAGCACCATGTTTTGTGACAGTGGATTCTAGGAGTTATTGAAAGTGTGTTCCCTGACCGGGAATCAAACCCAGGCACAGCGGTGAGAGCACCAAATCCTAACCACTAGACCATCATGTCCTATGGAATTACCGGTATATGGAATTTGTGACAGGAATAGTTTTTCATAGACATCTGGGTGTGGTGTACCAGACCGGGCAGTTCCTCCAGTCACAGGAACTATCTGCAATTAACCATTGGACCCAAACCCACTACTAAAGAAACACTGCTGTACAGGTTAACACGGAGCATGTATGGCTTCGGTCATCTGCCTCAAGCTGAAATAAAAAGTCTGTCTACATAAACATTCAGAGCAGTGATCTTATCGCTCTCTCATTATAAAAGGGGGCATATAGCTATGTTATCACAGGCTTGTTTTATTGTGATGAGTTGGAGCTAGTTTTTGCTTCAGTAAAACCCTGATGGCAAGCTTCAATACTACACCCAAATACCACTCTAAAAGACTCCTCCCCTCTATCAAATAGTCTGTGGCATATGTGTTCCTACGACCACATCTCCCTGGTAGTCTAGTGGTTAAGCAACCAGACCCATCCCCATCCTTCCACCCCACCGAGGCAGAAATGAGGACGAATAATACATTCTGCTGACACTGGAAATTTGCTAGTGTCCGTGAGCATTTAAGCTCTGGGATTCAACTAATTGAACCCATAACTCAGGGTTGCTTTGAGTGTCATCCATCTAGGCATATGGCTTTCTTTGGTCTCATTTCCAAACTCCTTTCTCTCTCTCAGATCCTGTTCTCGGCTGACGATGAGATGGATGACTCGGAGGAGGAGGATGTGCGCCGACTCACTGGCCTCAAGACGGTCAAGAAGAAGAAGAAGCACCGTATGGGGATCCCTGTTTGACCTGGGCCTACCCAGTCTGACCTGGTCTGACCCACTCCTGTGTCTACTCACATCCCCACTCTCTCCTCCTCCAGGGCCTGCTGCCCTGACTGGAGCCTGCTGGCAACCTGTACTTGATTCTTCTAACAGCAGGCTGGCATTGGTCTCTTTGTGGAGTCCGTAGGGGGCCTATATAGGGAGGTGGGATCATGGAAGACTGCAGACCATGGAGCCTATTGGACTGCCATTACTACACATCCACATGGGACTCCTGCAGCCTCTGCACTGAGAATAGAAACCCATGGAAAGGATTTTACTGCAGCTAACTACATACCATGTCTAAAGGAGATTTCACCATAGATCTGTCACTGGTGTTTCAGTGACACTCGTTGGAGAAATGAATCTTTATGTGTTTTGGGAACTTTTAGCACTGGTCTGTAATAGGAAGGTTTGAGTTGGTGATGCAGTGTAATTGCTAGCACCCTAAATATCCTATTAAATGACTATTCTAATTCCTAATTCTGTTCCATACTGACTCTTCAGAAGTCCAGAATGATATTACTTCATCAGGTTAAACTGTGAATGGGTGTTACTTTTTCTGTGGTTTAGCCGGTGACCAGTGTTCAATGTAGACGGAGAGAACAGGCACCTGGTTCCCCCCCCCACCTCTGTCATTTTAATGTTTTAATACTTTTGATACTCTTCCGAATCAGAAAGTGATTGTATTCCTCATCTAGATTCCATATAAGAAATGGCTCACTGCTATGGCCTGTTATAGGAGTTGGTGGAGGAGTGTGTGTGTGTGTCTGTCTGTGTGGACTTTTCCATTCATGCATGGCTAAGGGAATGTAGGAGGTGTGGCTTGATGCTCCAATGGAGTCATTGCTCTGTGAAGATGCAGTGTTTTATAATAACCACAGCACTCACGTTTCTAACTGTTTCCACTTCTACCTGACTGTAGAGGGAGGACGGGTCAAGACGGTGCAGCTTGGGCATGTGTCTCCACAATGAATCACCCAACCTGGACCCAAGGGACTGAAACCCTCATTTCAAGCCCACCCATTGACCGTTTAGGTCTATAGGCCTGGCTCGGAGCCTTCTCTTCCTGTCTCTGTGTATGACCGTTAACTGGGATCTCTTCCATTACTTATTTATTGTTTTAGGTGTGTCCTGATTTATTTTTTACAGTAAGTTATTTTGGGCCAAAACCATGATGATCCCCAGCCTACTAAGTGTTTTTCATTCCGAGACGGAGTAGATATGGGACCTGAGGGTGTGTCCTCACAACCAACGGGGAAAAAACTCTCCGCTCTTGCACAATTCCCAGTTATCACTGGTCTATGGATGTTCTTTGTGTTCATTCTTTGTTTTCGACAATGTGCCTATGTGAACTTACCGTGTTTGTGAGTGTTAATTTTGTGCCCCAGAGCTTTAAACTTGCAGTAGCATTCAGTTGGTTTGACAGAAGCACAGACCTAGAGTTTGAGTGACTCTAGGTCAGCCTGCAGTACAGTGCAGGTATGTTTGTATGAGTGTGTTTGTCTTAATCCTCCTGTTCAAAGTAAGGAGTGGGGATAAAGTAAATGTGATGATGACCATGGTGCTGAAGATGTTGAACGGTTTGACAATGATTGTTGTTGGCTGATACTTAGGAATAAATGACAGTAGGGTTTGGTAAATGGGTGGTACAGCATCATTAAACACTTCTGGTTGCCCTCTGCTCAACAGAGAGGGCTTTTAGTATTTTGAAAAAAACAACTAGATCATTAAAATGACTGAAAAATGAAGGACTTACATTACCATTATATTTGCTTTTGCAATAAATTTAGTAAAACACTGAAATAGCATATTTTTTTTATTTTTAAGACAGTGTCTGAAAAGACAGAGCTTTCCGTTTTGTCCATTTACTAGGGTTGTACTCCATTGTAGGAGGGTTTAATAAGTGAATTCCCTGGCCAGGAATCAAACCCAGGCTGCTGCTTGGTGAGCGCACCAAATCTTAACCGCTAGACCACCAGGGAGCTGTCAGGGTAAAACATGTTAGTGTTAAGAAGGTTCCTGGGTGGGGGGTTTGAGATCACAGGTCTCTGTAATACTCTACTGCCACCAGGGTGCCATTTCCACAGTGACAGAGTGGGCTGTCAGTAAACAGTTCAGTATCAGGTGCAGTTGAGGCATGTAGGGAAATGAGGACCCATTTCAATTTGTTATTGATTGACAAGCCTGGCTCTCAAGCACCTTTTGACTCCTTACTCACTTATTAACTACACACAGGCATGCTGGCAGGCAAGCGATGGCCTCTCAAACAGAAAGGCTGATTCACTAGTTTCCCTGTGATACAGTATGAATGGTCTGGCCCCTCTGAGTCAAGTCTTATTCTGAACCATTATATCCAAGTTATATGACTGCATGTGTTATGTTTGCAAAATCCCTAAACCTTCATGTAATCCGTTCAGGAAAATATTTTGATGGAAGAGGTGAACTCTTGATTGGGTAGTAGGGAGTAGAGCTATTTTGGGGTTAGTAGTAACATGGGGAAGGTGTTCATCAGCTGATATGTTCTGCCAGTTGACATGCATTCAGAGGCCTAAAAGGACATTCCCTGACCAGGAATCAAATCCGGGCTGCTGCGGTGAAAGAGCTGAATCCTAACCACTAGACTGCCAGGGAGTTGTGTAGCTTCCAGAGAACTTTGAAATCACTGCTTGTGGGATATTGTAAGGGCTTTGAGTTGTCTCTCACTCAGCAGTTCGTTGCAACTACATCCTAAATGAGGGAAGACCTGTTCCAGCTGCACAATCCCTCATGTCAGTCTAATAATACACGCTGACAATGGACAGAGAGAGAGGAGGGTGGTCCACTGACTCAATCCCAGGGTCAATAACAGAGATTATCTCCCTGAGGATCTGAGGGTATAAATATAATGGACTGGACAGAGAGGAGCAATCCAGACACATCTCCACTGACCAGAACTCTGGGATTAAGACACAAAAACCCAAACACAATGTCTCAGTTAAGCAAACGTCCTTGTATCTGACTGTCCTGACCTGTTTTATCAACTATTTGTTGTCCAGTTCTTGATGTGACAGCAAAATCTACATCTATTATTTTCTATGTAAAGGATTCTGCTATATTTACTTTAAAATAGGAAGATCGAGAAACAAATCAGAGGGAGAGTTATGATGAGGGAAATTCAGAAAGATGTGAGATTTTTCCCTGTCTTTAGCCTCCATCCTTTCTGCAGCCCTCCATAGGCCGGTGAGGTAAAGAAGAAGTGTCCTGTGATGGAGGAGGACCTGAAAGGATCCCGCAGTAAACTGGGGCTGAAGGGCGAGCGCAAGAGAAGGAAAAAGACCTATGAGGTCATGGTAGAGTGGTGAGTAGCAGGGTTCAGACTCAGAATCTATAGTAGCATAATATCACTTGCCTAACATTTTTTCCCCACTTGTGGGAGTGTATCAAATGCAAGTAATTATCACTGTCATATTAATTGTTGACTGCATATACACCTTTTGGTATTGGTCAGTTGTTGGCATTAGTGCAGGTAGGGTAAAGTCACACAGTCAAGTGACTGTGAGCTCGGTTCACTTTCTACAATGTTATCGCTGAACTCAGGTGTGTATTCAGCCCAAGCCCAGCTCGGGAGAGCGCATACTGAGTGAGTTACAAATAGTTTCCACTCCTACAGAAACTGAATCTTGTGCAGTCAGTGTTTAAGACGGAGTGTGTATAGTTAGTCTAGAGCAGGAGGCTAAGTTGTCAGAAACTGGCCTCGTGTTACTGTCCCTGTCCCCAGGGTAGAGGAAGAATGTTTGATATGAGAACTAGGAAGAAGGAAAAAGACAACACAACTGCAGCACTTCTTCTAAAGATTATAGACACATCAGTTTGTCTACAGTGTGAATATTGCTCATCATCTTTGTGTGTAGTAGTGCTTGGCACGCCCCACTATCTTTGCTCATGGCCTTGTCTCTGTCCATCCTGAGAGCGTATGGGGAAGGTGGCTCCCTCTGTGTTCAGTGGGGTGAACTCTTAGGAGAGACTGTACTGGAGAAGCCTAAAGCCCCAGGAGCCAGCATCTTTGGCAAGTGGAGCCAGCATCTTTGGCAAGTGGAGCCAGCATCTTTGGCAAGTAGAGCCAGCATCTTTGGCAAGTAGAGCCAGCATCTTTGGCAAGTAGAGCCAGCATCTTTGGCAAGTAGAGCCAGCATCTTTGGCAAGTAGAGCCAGCCAGGGTGGAGGAGTAGTGGCTATCATCACTGCACTGGAGCCATGACAACACAGATGGATGCTTGGACAAACGGCACCAAAGAAGCCAAACCTTACTGTTATTGAATGGTCTGATATCTGTTGTGTGAATGTGTGTGTGCCTCAATTTACCCTTATACAAAACATGGCATTTTCTTAGTTTTTATTTTAGCATGGAAACAGGACATTTTGAAATTGGGACAGCAGCACACTGAAGTATAATGCATATGTAGCCCAAGCTATTTTAGACATTCCCTAACATCTTTTCAGAAAACAAGACAGCCCCTAACTTATTTACACTAATTCTTTGGGTCGGGAGGTTGGTGGCGACCATTAGAGTCTGAACATCTTTTGCTGTGGTCCGGTTTCTCAAAAGCATCTTAAGGCTAAGTTCATCGTCAGAGTCATAGGGTCATATGGTGAGGGAAGGTAACAACACATCTGTCACGCTGATCCTCAACACTGGTCCCCTCTGTGGTGCAGGTAACAACACATCTGCCACGCTGATCCTCAACACTGGTCCCCTCTGTGGTGAAGGTAACAACACATCTGTCACGCTGATCCTCAACACTGGTCCCCTCTGTGGTGCAGGTAACAACACATCTGCCACGCTGATCCTCAACACTGGTCCCCTCTGTGGTGTAGGTAACAACACATCTGCCACGCTGATCCTCAACACTGGTCCCCTCTGTGGTGCAGGTAACAACACATCTGCCACGCTGATCCTCAACACTGGTCCCCTCTGTGGTGTAGGCAACAACACATCTGCCACGCTGATCCTCAACACTGGTCCCCTCTGTGGTGTAGGTAACAACACATCTGTCACGCTGATCCTCAACACTGGTCCCCTCTGTGGTGCAGGTAACAACACATCTGTCACGCTGATCCTCAACACTGGTCCCCTCTGTGGTGTAGGCAACAACACATCTGCCACGCTGATCCTCAACACTGGTCCCCTCTGTGGTGTAGGTAACAACACATCTGTCACGCTGATCCTCAACACTGGTCCCCTCTGTGGTGCAGGTAACAACACATCTGTCACGCTGATCCTCAACACTGGTCCCCTCTGTGGTGCAGGTAACAACACATCTGTCACGCTGATCCTCAACACTGGTCCCCTCTGTGGTGTAGGTAACAACACATCTGTCACGCTGATCCTCAACACTGGTCCCCTGTGGTGCAGGTAACAACACATCTGCCACGCTGATCCTCAACACTGGTCCCCTCTGTGGTGTAGGTAACAACACATCTGTCACGCTGATCCTCAACACTGGTCCCCTCTGTGGTGCAGGTAACAACACATCTGCCACGCTGATCCTCAACACTGGTCCCCTCTGTGGTGCAGGTAACAACACATCTGTCACGCTGATCCTCAACACTGGTCCCCTCTGTGGTGTAGGCAACAACACATCTGTCACGCTGATCCTCAACACTGGTCCCCTCTGTGGTGCAGGTAACAACACATCTGCCACGCTGATCCTCAACACTGGTCCCCTCTGTGGTGCAGGTAACAACACATCTGTCACGCTGATCCTCAACACTGGTCCCCTCTGTGGTGCAGGTAACAACACATCTGTCACGCTGATCCTCAACACTGGTCCCCTCTGTGGTGCAGGCAACAACACATCTGTCACGCTGATCCTCAACACTGGTCCCCTCTGTGGTGCAGGTAACAACACATCTGTCACGCTGATCCTCAACACTGGTCCCCTCTGTGGTGTAGGTAACAACACATCTGTCACGCTGATCCTCAACACTGGTCCCCTCTGTGGTGTAGGTAACAACACATCTGTCACGCTGATCCTCAACACTGGTCCCCTCTGTGGTGTAGGTAACAACACATCTGTCACGCTGATCCTCAACACTGGTCCCCTCTGTGGTGCAGGTAACAACACATCTGTCACGCTGATCCTCAACACTGGTCCCCTCTGTGGTGCAGGCAACAACACATCTGCCACGCTGATCCTCAACACTGGTCCCCTCTGTGGTGCAGGTAACAACACATCTGTCACGCTGATCCTCAACACTGGTCCCCTCTGTGGTGCAGGTAACAACACATCTGTCACGCTGATCCTCAACACTGGTCCCCTCTGTGGTGCAGGTAACAACACATCTGCCACGCTGATCCTCAACACTGGTCCCCTCTGTGGTGCAGGTAACAACACATCTGCCACGCTGATCCTCAACACTGGTCCCCTCTGTGGTGCAGGTAACAACACATCTGTCACGCTGATCCTCAACACTGGTCCCCTCTGTGGTGTAGGTAACAACACATCTGTCACGCTGATCCTCAACACTGGTCCCCTCTGTGGTGTAGGTAACAACACATCTGTCACGCTGATCCTCAACACTGGTCCCCTCTGTGGTGCAGGTAACAACACATCTGTCACGCTGATCCTCAACACTGGTCCCCTCTGTGGTGCAGGTAACAACACATCTGTCACGCTGATCCTCAACACTGGTCCCCTCTGTGGTGCAGGTAACAACACATCTGTCACGCTGATCCTCAACACTGGTCCCCTCTGTGGTGCAGGTAACAACACATCTGTCACGCTGATCCTCAACACTGGTCCCCTCTGTGGTGCAGGTAACAACACATCTGTCACGCTGATCCTCAACACTGGTCCCCTCTGTGGTGCAGGTAACAACACATCTGCCACGCTGATCCTCAACACTGGTCCCCTCTGTGGTGCAGGTAACAACACATCTGTCACGCTGATCCTCAACACTGGTCCCCTCTGTGGTGCAGGTAACAACACATCTGCCACGCTGATCCTCAACACTGGTCCCCTCTGTGGTGCAGGTAACAACACATCTGTCACGCTGATCCTCAACACTGGTCCCCTCTGTGGTGCAGGCAACAACACATCTGCCACGCTGATCCTCAACACTGGTCCCCTCTGTGGTGTAGGTAACAACACATCTGTCACGCTGATCCTCAACACTGGTCCCCTCTGTGGTGTGTGCACAGTCCCCTCCTGTACTCCCTGTTCACTCATGACTGCATGGCCAGGCACGACTCCCAACACCATCATTAAGTTTGCAGACGGACGACACAACAGTGGTAGGCCTAATCACCAACACCTGACCGTGTGGTGCCAGGACAACAACCCCTCAATGTGATCAAGACAAAGGAGATGATTGTGGATTACAGGAACTGGAGGACCGAGCACACCCCCATTCTCATCAACAGGGCTGCAGTGGAGCAGGTTGAGAGCTTCAAGTTCCTTGGTGTCCACATCACCAACAAACTAACATGGTCCAAACACACCAAGACAGTCATGAAGAGGGCATAACAAAACCTATTCCCCCTAAGGAGACTGAAAAGATGTGGCATGGGTCCTCAGATCCTCAAAAGGTTCTACAGCTGCACCATCGAGAGCATCCTGACAGGTTGCATCACTGCCTGGTATGGTACTGCTCGGCCTAAGACCGCAAGGCACTACAGAGGGTAGTGCGTACGGCCCAGTACATCACCGGGGCAAAGCTTCCTGCCATCCAGGACCTCTATACCAGGCGGTGTCAGAGGAAGGCCCTACACATTGTCAGACTCCAGCCACCCTAGTCATAGACTGTTCTCTATGCTACTGCATGGCAAGCGGTACTGGAGCGCCAAGTCTAGGTCCAAGAGGCTTCTAAACAGCTTCTACCCCCAAGCCATAAGACTCCTGAACATCTAATCAAATGGCTGGCTACCCAGACTATTTGCATTGCCCCCCCCCCTTTACGCTGCTGCTACTCTCTTATCTATGCATAGTCACTTTAATAACTCTACCTACATAAATATTAAATAAATATTACCTCAATTACTTTGACTAACTGGTGCCCCCGCACATTGACTCTGTACCAGTACCCCCTGTATATAGCCTCACTACTATTGTTATTTTACTGCTGCTCTTTAATTATTTGTTACTTTTATTTCATACTTTTAAAAAAAATGTTTCTTAACTTCATTGTTGGTTAAAGGCATGTAAACATTTCACTAACACCTGTTGTATTCGGTGCATATGACAAATAAGATTTTATTTTATTTTGATTTATAACCGGACCCTGGTGAGTTCGCATAATGCTAACTAAATGTTAGTCAGCTGGGAAAGCGCCCACTGCTTGAAGATGAACAGGCACGGCTGACTTAAATAAGCTTGTTAAGGGTGTTGCTGGATACTCACTCGGGCACCACACGTATCAGCTGCTGGTTTCCCCTCACTGGAGGGGAGGACTGAGAGGGCTTTTAGGTCTTTAGGTCTGGTTTCCCCTCACGGGAGGGGAGGACTGAGAGTGCCTTTAGGTCTGGTTTCAAGTTTTATTTGCTGAACATTTAAGTTTTATTATTAAATCATTTAGGTTGGAACCTTATAGGCAATAAAAGCTATTTTGTTTTGAATTTACCCTGCCTCTGTACTCGGTGGCAATTTTAGCATGTTATTCTTGGTGGGACAAGCCACAACACTTAACACATTAATTGCACTATAACAGTGACACATGATGTCCACAAACTGTTAGGGCCTACATAAATCTGCCCTAACAGCAGAGTTCCAACAGCAGTCCCCACACCTTACCACCGCTACACCTGGCTATCAGCGGAGCCTTGTCTGGCAGCGAAACAGTTCATTCAGACTCATTTACTACTAATTTTAAAAAACAAAGCAGATATGGCTGACTTGCTTAAACAAATGTGGTTTCTACTGACAATTGAGATGTACAAACTATGGCATAAGGGGATGATGAGCGGATAAGAGGCAATCCGTAATTTCGATTAAGATATTAATGAGCGAGCTAGGACATAGTCGATATAACCATTTTTTTCAGTACTTTTGAAATGCACAGTGACAGAATTCCAAACATGGGCCACTTACAGTATTCTCCCTGTACACCAAGTCAGAACCGTAGGATAGAGGGGGCATATAAGCAGACAATGAAAGCTCTTACAATATTTGTTGATGACATTGCTCTAAAACAGCCTATAGGCTACATGTGCACCACCAAGTCAGAACAGTATGCTAAGTTATGAAGGGGTAAAGGTACCAAAGTATTAGAGTGAGGCACATGGGCTACTAACAGCTTACTACACAACATACACTTAGTGTTACTTTCTTACAGTATACATATCTCCCTGGCATATTACATCATTTATGCAGCAGCATATAAGACATTTTTTAACTTGCCTTGTTGTGTTGTGCTCACTTGAACAGGAAGGTTGTGCAGTGGTCCTTCGTGGGCAATTTTTTTTTTTGGGGGACTAGGTTGAATCATGATGCAGTCAGTGATCTTCAGGTCGGATCTCTACAAAGGGGCCCGAGTTCCCAACTTGCAAATCTGAGTTGGATGACCGTTCAGAACTTATTTTCCCGGTCGGAGCTCGTTTTTTTCCTTTAAAGTTCCATGTTGTCTTGAACTCACTGAAGTCTGAGATTTCAGAGTTTCCAGTTGTTTTGAATGCGGCAGAAGTCATGCTGCATTGACAGCATGGCCAATGTTAAATGTTTATCCTTTTAAGCTTGGAAAAGAGACCCTTGAACCCAGACTTGGACAACACACTCACTCCACCGAATAGCAGGCTAGTGATTGCTTTGCAATGCCACTGATTTCTTCCAAACCCCTAATTGTTGAATTTGAGATTTCCTGCTTGTGTAATGTTTATATATACAATTTCTGATGAGCACCAATAGGTTTTATCTATAATCTATCTTTATTTCTCTTCCTATGAAAAGGATTTGCCAGTAGATTGTCAACTTGATTCATGATGATGACTGCTAGCTAAGATTTTTAAAGCATGTTGACATGATCAGTCCAATCAAAGCTACTGTAGATATGTGATTTGATGTCGTTTTCTCTGTGGCAAATGACCTTGAGCGTTCTTGGATGGGCACTTCTAATGTAACTCTATGGCAGCACTCAAGGGGCTTGAATTTTCTAGCTTTACCCGTAGATTTTGTGCTGACGTAGTGTCCCCATGAGTGAAAGAACACTGAGCAAATCACTGTGCAACTAGAGAACATTACCAACCCCTACACTCTGTATTTTCCACTGGCTGCCCCACCATCACAGAAGGCACTGAGCTAGGCTGAAACACCTCCATTTTGGAGCTGCTTTACTCAAGAAAGCAAAAAAGAGACCAAGTTTGTATGCAGCTTTATTGTTTGCAAACTGATACGTGACACATATAAATGCCAAAATAGCAGGCAGCATTTTTTATAAATACATTATATACAGTACCTGTAAAAAGTTTGGACACCTAGTCATTCAAGGGTTCTAATTTATTTTTATTATTTTCTACATTGTAGAATAAGACATCAAAACTATGATTTTTTTAACCTTTTATTTAACTAGGCAAGTCAGTTAAGAACAAATAACACGGTCTAACCCGGATGACGCTGGACCAATTGCGCACGGCCCTATGGGACTCCCTGGGATACAGCGTGGAATCGAAGCAGGGTCTGCAGTGATGCGTCTAGCACTGAGACGCAGTGCTTTTGACCACTGCACCACTCGGGAACCCCATATGGAATCATATAGTAACCAAAAAAGGATTAAACAACTGCACTTGAAGAAACTTTCAAAGCTCTTGAAATGTTCCGGATTGACTGAATTTAATATCTTAAATAATATATCTTGAATAAATATTCTACAAACACAATTTGAATTAGCAAAATAATTTTCTAATAACACAAACTACTCAAAGACTTATCTTTAACCAAGGCCTAGTAAGGCAGAAAAGTATGACTTGTCTGTCTGTTGTCACTCAGATTGTTCTGACAGGAAATATCTCCGAACAGAAAGTTAATTAAAAGCTACAGTACCCACATTCGACACTAGATGACAACATGGGGCAATATGATACTTTGTACAATGGGTGACATGTCTGGTGAGTATGCAGGCCAATGAAGAACTGGGACATTTTCAGCTTCCAGGAATTGTGTACAGATCCTTACGACATGGGGATGTGCATTATCATGCTGAAACATGAGGTGATGGCGTGGATGAATGACACAACAATGGGCCTCAGGATCTCGTCAGTGTATCTGCATTTAAATTGCTATCGATAAAATGCAATTGTGTTAGCTGTCCATTGCTTATGCCTGCCCATAGCCCACCGCCACAATGGGGCACTCTGTTCACAACGTTGGCATCAGCTCCAATGACATTTGAGGTGGCTAATGGTAGAGAAATTAACATTCAATTATCTGGCAACAGCTTTGGTGGACATTCCTGCAGTCAGCATGCCAATTGCACACTCCCTCAACTTGAGACATATGGCATTGTGTTTGTTGTATGACGACAACACCTCACGTTTTAGAGCGGCCTTTTATTGTCCCCAGCGCAAGGTGCACCTGTGTAATGATCTTTCTATGTAATCAGTCAAGTGGATGGATTATCTTTGCAAAGGACAAATGCTCACTAACAGGGATTTAAACATTTGTGTACAAAATTTGTGATTTTATTTTGGTGCATATGGAACATTTCTGGGATCTTTCATTTCAGCTCATGAAACATGACCACTTTTCATGCGTTTATAGTTGTTGTTCAGTGCAGAAACTGTTCTTCGTTTTATGAGCACTATTTGGCAAGGAATTTGTGAATTTTGATAGCGCACATGGCTGCGGGACAGAAGGTTGTGGTGGAAAGAGCATCTTTATACTAAAAGCATTGCATGAGTCTATCATCGTATTTGCAGGTCCAACAAAAATATAGCCTTTATTAAAAATGTCATGCAATTCTACGTAATTTTACGTATTAGCGGAATATTTTTTAAATAAAAATACCGAAATTACAGGCGAAGAATGTAGAGATAGATATGTGTTCATCTTGCCATATTTGTCCAATGCCAAATCAGTGTGTGTTGTTTGCAACGAAACTGTACCTGTTAAAAAATGATTACATTTGAGACATCATTAGGATTCTGAGCATTGTACGCCGGACCGATGTCTTCCTCCCGTGCATGCACCAGCAGCTTTTCATATGTACCTGCTCGCTCTTTGTCCGACAATAGGTCATATCAAATGCGCAGAAATAATTTAACAAATAAGTTAAATTACTAGAGATTCTCACAAGCCCCTTATTCTATTACTGGGCTATATTAAGTGATAATGCTCGAGGAGCCGGTGTTTTGTTTGCACGGTCTAGGACCGGCAAACCCTGACATTTTTATTTTATTTTACTAAGAACACATTCTTATTTTCATTGACGGCCTACGAATTTGTATTTATTTATTTTATTTCACCTTTATTTAACCAGGTAGGCAAGTTAAGAACAAGTTCTCATTTACAATTGCGACCTAGCCAAGATAAAGCAAAGCAGTTCGACACATACAACAACACAGAGGTACACAAAACAAACATACAGTCAATAATACAGTAGAAACATACGTCTATATACAATGTGAGCAAATGAGGTGAGATAAGGGAGGTAAAGGCTAAAAAAATATTTTAAAAAGGCCATGGTGGCAAAGTAAATACAATATAGCAAGTAAAATACTGGAATGGTAGATTTGCAGTGGAAGAATGTGCAAAGTAGAGATAGAAATAATGGGGTGAAAAGGAGCAAAATAAATCCAATAGGGGGAGAGGTAGTTGTTTGGGCTAAATTATACATGGGCTATGTACAGGTGCAGTAATCTGTGAGCTGCTCTGACAGCTGGTGCTTAAAGCTAGTGAGGGAGATAAGCGTTTCCAGTTTCAGAGATTTTTGTAGTTCGTTTACAGTCATTGGCAGCAGAGAACTGGAAGGAGAGGTATAACAAAGGAAGAATTGGTTTTTGGGGGTGACCAGAGAGATATACCTGCTGGAGCGCATGCTACAGGTGGGTGCTGCTATGGTGACCAGTGAGCTGAGATAAGGGGGGACTTTACCTAGCAGGGTCTTGTAGATGACCTGGAGCCAGTGGGTTTGGCGACGAGTATGAAGCGAGGGCCAGCCAATGAGAGCGTACAGGTCGCTTCTGACTGGTACTAATATCCATATATATAAATGTGTGTATATTAGTATATATATAATATATATATAAATATATAAATATATATTAAATATATAATATATATTATAAATATATAATATATATTATATATAAATATATAATATATAAATATATATTAAATATAAATATAATATATATATAAATATATAATATATATATATATAAATATATATTAAATATATAATATATATTATAAATATATAATATATATTATATATAAATATATATTAAATATATAATATATATTATAAATATATAAATATATAATATATAAATATATATTAAATATATAATATATATTATATATAAATATATTATATATATATTATATATATATATATATATATATATTATATATATTATATATATTATATATATAATATATATTATAAATATATAATATATATTATATATAAATATATTATATTATATATATATTATATATATATTATATATATAATATATATATATAAATATATAATATATATATATATAATATGTGTGTGTATATATTAGTACCAGTCAGAAGTTTGGACACACCTACTCTTTCACATGTTATTAGTCACATGCGCTGAATACAACAGGTGTAGGTAGACGTTACAGTTTAATGCTTACTTATGAGCCCCTAACCAGCAATGCAGTTTTAAAGAAATAAGAATAAGAAATAAAAGTAACAAGTAATTTAAGAGCAGCAGTAAAATAACAATGGCAAGATTATATACAGGGGGGGTACTGGTGCGGGGGCACCAGTTATTTGAGGTAATATATCTAACTCTAATACTTACTTACAGTTGAAGTTGGAAGTTTACATACACTTAGGTTGGAGTCATTAAAACTAGTTTTTCAACCACTCCACACATTTTTTGTTAACAAACTATAGTTTTGGTAAGTCAGTTAGGACATCTACTTTGTGCATGACACATTTTTTCCAACAATTGTTTACAGACACATTATTTCACTCATTCACTGTATCACAATTCCTGTGGGTCAGAAGTTTACACTACATTAACTGTACCTTTTATATAGCTTGGAAAGTTATGTCATGGCTTTAGAAGTTTCTGATAGGTTAATTGACATCATTTGCGTCAATTGGAGGTCTACCTGTGGATGTATTTCAAGGCCTACCTTCAAACTCAGTGCCACTTTACTTGAGATCATGGGAAAATCAAAAGAAATCAGCCAAGACCTCAGATAATCAATTGTAGACCTCCGCAAGTCTGGTTCATCCTTGGGAGCAATTTCCAAACGCATGAAGGTACCACATTCATCTGTATAAACAATAGTACGCAAGTATAAACACCATGGGACCACGTAGCCGTCATACTGCTCAGGTCGGAGACGTGTTCTGTCTCCTAGAGATGAACCTACGTTGGTGTGAAAAGTGCAAATCAATCCCAGAACAACAGCAAAGGACCTTGTGAAGATGCTGGAGGAAACAGATACACAAGTACCTATATCCACAGTAAAATTAGTTCTATATCGACATAACCTGAAAAGCCACTCAGCAAGGAAGAGGCCTCTTCTCCAAAACAGCCATAAAAAAGCCAGACTATAGTTTGCAACTGCACATGGGGACAAAGATCGTACCTTTTTGAGAAATATCCTCTGGTCTGATGAAACAAAAATAGAACTGTTTGGCCGTGATGACCATCGTTATGTTTGGAGGAAAAAGCGGGAGGCTTGCAAGCCGAAGAACACAATCCCAACTGTGAAGCACGGGGGTGGCAGCATAATTTTGTGGGGATGTTTTGCTGCAGAAGGGACGGGTGCACTTCGCAAAATAGATGGCATCATGAGGATGGAAAATTGTGGATATATTGAAGCAACATCTCAAGACATCAGTTAAAGTTAAAGCTTGGTTGCAAATGAGTCTTCCCAGTGGAAAATGACCCCAAGCATACTTCCAAAGTTGTGGCAAAATGGCTTAAGGAAAACAAAGTCCAGGTATTGGAGTGGCCATCATAAAGCCCTGACTTCAATCCTATAGAATATTTGTGGGTAGAACTGAAAAAGCGTGTGTGAGCAAGTAGGCCTACAACCTGACTCCGTTACACCAGCTCTGTCAGGAGGAATGGGCCAAAATTCACCTAACTTATTGTGGGAAGCTTGTTGAAGACTACCTGAAACGTTTGACCCAAGTTAAACAATGTAAAGGCAATGCTACGAAATACTAATTGAGTGTATGTAAACTTCTGACCACTGGGAATGTGATGAAAGAAATAAAAGCTGAAATAAATCATTCTCTCTACAATTATTCTGATATTTCACATTCTTAAAATAAAGTGGTGATCATAATTGACCTAAAACAGGGAATTTTTACTCAGATTAAATGTCAGGAATGGTGAAAAACTGAGTTTAAATGTATTTGGTTAAGGTGTATGTAAACTTCTGACTTCAACTGTATATGCATTACAATGAATTTGACTGGGAATTTTAAATTAGTTTAGATGACATTCTGATTCTAAAATGAAATGTATCTCCTGTCATTTGTATCGCAGCGCTCTGATGGTGCTACTAAAGGTACTGTGGTAATTCAGCATTGACTCAAACTGTGTTGTCAGACACACATCAAAACAGGAATCAGTCACAGAATCTGTCAGACTTTTTCTCTTGAACACCCTCCCTGTGGTGAATCTGATATCTGATGAATATTTCACTATTCACATTTGTCCCAGAATTGCTATCTAATCTTTGATGACATGATTGAGTAAATGTTTGTGAAATTTGTTCAGCCACTGTTACCCAACTCTGTATTTGAGTATAGACAACAGTATCGATTTGTGCCACTTGAAAAATAAAAAATGGGTTGGGTCTGCTGGTTGTTAATCCAGTATAAAGCAGACACATCGTCTGTCACTTCTGTTAGTGGAGCAGTAGGGTAGGAAAGGGTTGTCGTTTTCTAAGCAGTGAAGTCAGTGTTTAGCTGCATCTTTATCATGTCTGGAGTGTGGACTGTGCTGCTGCTCTGGGGCGTTGTCTTTGTCCCGGCTCTGTCGCATGGAGCTCTGGTCATCTCACGAGAAGACTCCACACCACTGGTGACTCTCCACGGTTTCTATAGTATCTACTCTCCTGTGACCAAATCTGGCCGCTCCTGCTATAATCTAGTGTTACTCTCGTTTTTCTATATATATCTGTACCGTATCTAATTTGAATTGTCTCTGTTCTGCTTTCGCTCCGTGTGTGTGTGTGCTTTGATTTTATAGTCATGCTAATATCTATGTATATGCATTACAATGAATTTGACTGTGAATTTTAAATTAGTTTCTATGACATTCTGATCCTAATATTAAACTTCTCCTGTGATTTGTATCGCAGCGCTCTGATGGTGCTACAAGGCTACTAAAGGTACTGTGGTAGTTCAGCATTGACTCAAACTGTGTTGTCAGACACAAATCAAAACAGGAATCTGTCACAGAACCTGTCCGACTTTTTCTCTTGAACACCCTCCCTGTGGTGAATCTGATATCTGATGAATATTTCATTATTTACATTTCCCCCAGAAAAAAACACTCTAACCTTTTGAGTATAGATAACAGTACTGATTTCAGCCACTTGAAAAGTAAAAAATGTCAGAGTACTAAATAGTGTACTCTGTAAAAAAGAAAATGAATAATACTGTCTGAATCTATACATTTTTTTTACAGAAAAGAAGTACAGATAATATGGAGGTAAGGAAATACACTATTTACATAATCTTTGTGAGGATAATGATAAGCTATCACCATCTCCATCACTCGGAATCCATTGCTTCATGGACTTTTTACACTGAACCAGCTGTACTCTTTCACAAGAGTACAGCTGTAATCATTTGTTTTGAAGTAATCCTGTAGTCAATGCAGCCTACTCCACACTATTCAGCTGTATCCGGAAAATATGTTTTGAGAAAATGTGAGATTTTTACAGGCATATTGGATAGTCATTACTTACACAAACACACATTTCAAAACACTTCTGTTGCTGTTTCTCTCTGTTTTTTCCTATGTACGTACATGTCCGTGTATCTCTATCCCTCTTTCTCTTCCTTTCTCTCTGCCACACTCTTCCTCTCTCTTTTCCTCCATCTCTCCCTCTCTCAGGTGGAGGTGTACAGTGTAAAGGTGGCCTGTAAGGTGGCGTCTCGTTTCGCTCACACGGTCATAACCTCCAGTGCTCTGAACAAGGCCAACTCCTCTCAGGAAGTATTCTTTGAGGTGGATCTGCCCAAGACTGCCTTTATCACCAACTTCAGCATGTCAGTCAGCAGTCATGGCATATGTAGAAGTGTGTGTGAATACATATGTGTGTTTGTTTTGAATGACTGTGTTTGTGTATCTCAGGGAGATAGAGGGTCAGACGTACACGGGCAATGTGAAGGAGAAGGAGAAAGCCAAGAAGCAGTATCAGCAAGCTGTTTCCACAGGGCAGACTGCAGGACTGGTCAAGTGAGTGGACCAGGGCAATGAGGGAACAAATGTGATGTTTCCATTACACCAAGCACTTCCATACTCTTTTATCACAGCCTGTGTTTTGTTTCAAATGTGATTGGCCTCCTACTGTACCTGTGTTTGTCTGTGGGCTCTAGGGCATCAGGGAGGAAGATGGAGAAGTTTTCGGTGTCTGTGAACATCGCGGCCAATAGTAACGTCACCTTCATTCTGACATACGAGGAGTTGCTTCAGCGTAAACTGGGCCAGTATGAGATCATGACCCAGGTCAAACCCAAGCAGCTGGTCCAGCACTTTGAGGTCTGTAGATGTTTACACCGTTATACCCCAAAACAGCACTTTTTTCATCATCTTGACTCCTCAGTCCTGTGTCTCATCAATCCGGTCCATGTCTCTGACAGATTGTGGCAGATATCTATGAACCCCAGGGCATTGCCTTCCTGGATGCCTATGGAACCTTCATCTCCAATGAGCTTCTCCCTCTGGTGGAGAAAACAGTCACTGACAAAAAGGTATAATGCTGTTCTGTTCTATGAAACAAATGCATACGGAGCATATCGTCCCAAAAAGATAAATACAATTTTGCTGTGTTGAAATGTGTTTAATTGTATTAAATTGTGTTTCCCTCCCTCACTCAGGCACACATCTCTTTCTGCCCAACAATGGACCAGCAGAGAAAGTGCCCAGGTTGTGACGGCACCCTGATTGACGGGGATTTCGTTATCAAATATGACGTGAACCGAGCTGAGACCCTTGGTGACATCCAGGTTAGCTGTGTTGAATATGATACAGGATCAGTATTGGTGTCAATTCCATCAATGCATGGTGTTCATGTCTTAATGATGTTCAGCATGTCTTTTTCAGATAGTGAATGGGTACTTTGTGCACTTCTTTGCTCCTCCGGACTTACCCAGAGTTCCAAAGAATGTAGTGTTCGTCATTGACAGGAGTGGGTCAATGTCTGGAAACAAAATGCATCAGGTAAGAGAGGAGGGAAATAGTGTGTCTGAAAGAAAGAGCTGGGGAGAGAGAAAATATGAGAGCGAGATGTGGAGCGAGAGGTTAAGAGAGAGAGCTATAATAGTAGTTGATGTTCAGATTGACCTGAGAGCCTGTGATCTCTCATAGACAAGGGAAGCTATGCTGACTATCCTGAATGACCTGCATGAGGACGACTACTTTGGAATTGTCACATTCGACCACCATATCTCAACATGGAAGGGATCTTTGACCAAGGCCACCACGGGAAATGTGTCTGAAGCCAAAGGATTTGTCAAAGGAATACAGCAAAGTGGATGTGAGTCATATGTATTTAATGGGAATGTGGTGACACATACAGGGATAAATTATTCACAAGGTTTGTGTCGTCATTCATTTTGTCAGCCAGTCAGTTGTACAACTGAATGCATTCAACTGAAATGTGTCTTCCGCATTTAACCCAACTCCTCTGAAATCCACGTCTTTGGCGCCCGGAATATAGTAGTGAAACTATGGCAGTACAACACTTGGGCAAGCTGTATGCTAAAACTAAGTGCGGTGTATTTATGAAGGAACTTACAAAATTGTTATATCTAATGTTTATTTTATAAACACCTGGATGGACTTTCTGTCCTGTTCTCCTTTTAGACACTGATATAAATGGTGCTCTGATGAAAGCTGTGGACATAATGATGAAAGACAAACAAGCCAAGAAGTTCACAGAGAGGAGTGTGTCTATGATTATCTTATTGACAGATGGGATGCCAAACTCAGGTGCGTACAGGTTTCCTTCCTTTCTGATCTCTTTTATTTGGTTGGGCTGCAATTTTAACATTGAAGAAGCCTTCTGATCAAATCAAATCAAATGTATTTATATAGCCCTTCGTACATCAGCTGATATCTCAAAGTGCTGTACAGAAACCCAGCATAAAACCCCAAACAGCAAGCAATGCAGGTGTAGAGGCACGGTGGCTAGGAAAAACTCCCTAGAAAGGTCAAAACCTAGGAAGAAACCTAGAGAGGAACCAGGCTATGTGGGGTGGCCAGTCCTCTTCTGGCTGTGCCGGGTGGAGATTATAACAGAACATGGCCAGGATGTTCAAATGTTCATAAATGACCAGCATGGTTGAATAATAATAAGGCAGAACAGTTGAAACTGGAGCAGCAGCATGGCCAGGTGGACTGGGGACAGCAAGGAGTCATCATGTCAGGTAGTCCTGGGGCATGGTCCTAGGGCTCAGGTCCTCCGAGAGAGAGAAAGAAAGAGAGAAGGAGAGAATTAGAGAACGCACACTTAGATTCACACAGGACACCGAGTAGGACAGGAGAAGTACTCCAGATATAACAAACTGACCCTAGCCCCCCGACACATAAACTACTGCAGCATAAATACTGGAGCCTGAGACAGGAGGGGTCAGGAGACACTGTGGCCACATCCGAGGACACCCCCGGACAGGGCCAAACAGGAAGGATATAACCCCACCCACTTTGCCAAAGCACAGCCCCCACACCACTAGAGGGATATCTTCAACCACCAACTTACCATCCTGAGACAAGGCTGAGTATAGCCCACAAAGATCTCCGCCACGGCACAACCCAAGGGGGGCGCCAACCCAGACAGGATGACCACAACAGTGAATCAACCCACTCAGGTGACGCACCCCTTCCAGGGACGGCATGAGAGAGCCCCAGTAAGCCAGTGACTCAGCCCCTGTAATAGGGTTAGAGGCAGAGAATCCCGGTGGAAAGAGGGGAACCGGCCAGGCAGAGACAGCAAGGGCGGTTCGTTGCTCCAGAGCCTTTCCGTTCACCTTCCCACTCCTGGGCCAGACTACACTCAATCATATGACCCACTGAAGAGATGAGTCTTCAGTAAAGACTTAAAGGTTGAGACCGAGTTTGCGTCTCTGACATGGGTAGGCAGACCGTTCCATAAAAATGGAGCTCTATAGGAGAAAGCCCTGCCTCCAGCTGTTTGCTTAGAAATTCTAGGGACAATTAGGAGGCCTGCGTCTTGTGACCGTAGCGTACGTGTAGGTATGTACAGCAGGACCAAATCAGAGAGATGGGTAGGAGCAAGCCCATGTAATGCTTTGTAGGTTAGCAGTAAAACCTTGAAATCAGCCCTTGCTTTGACAGGAAGCCAGTGTAGAGAGGCTAGCACTGGAGTAATATGTATTGTTTTATATTAGATCAAGCCAGTAAGGTCATGGTCCATTTGTTTACTGGTCCAGCCATGTGTGTTTGTGTACAGGAGTGTCATCTACACCACAGATTCAGGAGAATGTCCGTAATGCGATGGGTGGGAACATGACTCTGTTCTCTCTGGGCTTTGGGAATGATGTGGACTACTCCTTTCTGGATGTGATGTCTAGACAGAACCAGGGACTGGCCCGGAGGATCTACGAGGGTTCTGACGCCACTGTCCAGCTTCAGGTTTGGACCAGGGCTGTCCCAAATCTCACAATAGTCACTTTTCAGTGTTTTTCTGGTTTTACCATATCACTGATAGTTTTGTCCATCCTGTGACCCTCCCTATCTAGGTCATACATATATACTGCATATTGGCATTAGTGATAATGCACTGTAGAAAATAATTTAAGATAAATGATTAGGTAATGTGTGTCTTTGTGTCCTAGGGTTTCTATGAGGAAGTAGCCAGCCCCCTCCTCTCTGAGGTGGACCTGCATTACCCTGACAACCTGGTGAACTCTCTGACCACCAGCCACTACAAGCAGCTGTTCAACGGCTCAGAGATCGTGGTAGCTGGCCGGCTCACTGATAATAGCTTGGATAACTTCCTCGTGGAGGTGTTTGCAAAGGGGGTAAGGAACAGACAGACAGGCACAACACAACATGCCACCCTGATACTGAGCTCAGAAAGACAGATCTTCATCAGTCTTTGCACCAGTCTTTGCACTCATTATGATGTACAGTACAATGCTTAACCCAACTAATGCTTGTCTCTCACTCCTTCTCTATGTATCTAATACCATCTTTCTCTTTCTCACTCCCTCACACCTTTTTTAGTTTGAGGAGGACTTTATTGTCAAAGGCCAGGCTAGTGCCCAAGAGTGGGACATACTGTACCCTGAGCAGGAGTACATATTTGGGGACTTCACTGAGCGTCTTTGGGCCTACCTCACCATCCAACAACTGTTGAGCAAGAAGTCAGTGTGATCAGTTAACTGCTATTACTGATGTCTGGTGAACACTCCACAACAAAATGGTGGCTTTGAATAATCCAAATGCCTAAGACACACTGGTGGTTGAGATCTTAGAGTTGGGATCTAATGAATAGAGATGGTTATATTAAAGTAACTACATTTGTAAATATTCCATTATTTTCTGCCCAACAGTGTAAGTGAAACCAAACCTAACCCAAGTCAAACCAAACCTATCCTCTAACCCAAACCTAATGCAATAACACCATTCACCCTATGGTTTTCTGTCAGAGAGACTGGAACTGCAGAGGAGAAGGGGAATGCCACTGCCCAGGCTCTGGAGATGTCCCTGCAGTACAGCTTTGTCACCCCTCTTACCTCCATGGTGGTCACCAAGCCTAAGACTGAAGAGGAGCAAGAGGAGCCCCTCATCGCGGACAAGCTGACCGAGGGTATGACACCAAGTGGGATGGCAGAGGAGAGGGGGAGACCACCAGTAAATCTGGCGTGTCTTATCTGACATGTTTATCTCAGTGGTTATAGAAATCCATAAATGGATTGTCAAAGGTGAGTGTCTGACAGTTTTTCCTCCTGTTGTTTGACAGATGAAAGGCAGAAAGCCCAGAGATTGGGTAAGAATATGCCATGAATGGACAGGACTGGATTCTTCATCTGAATGGATTTATAAGTCATTATACTGGATCACCTGAATTTATGACATGAAAAGCTGACACCAAATTATTTGTGGTTAGAAACTAACAGTATTGGATGGTAAAATACGTTGTTATGTTCAGATGAAATCTATGAAATATATTTGACCACTTTGTATGTGATTTTTACTTGCCATCTGACATCTTTGGTGTGATTTTCAGGTCATTTTGTACCCCAGACGGTGAGCAACACCTACAGGGTGCAGAGCAGGCCCACATACTTTGGTGAGTCCCCCTTCATTCAGGGTGGCCGTTCTGTCAGACATGGGTTACTTCAGCATTTTCTATCTGGTGCGACTGTCTCAAAAATAGGTTGCTTTCACAGGCTGAAGTACTTGCATATTTACATTTAGTATTTTTTTCTGTGCTTCTTTTAACCAAACAAAAAGCAAAACAGTAAACATACAATTTTAAACAAGTGGATAAATAGTTAACTGCCAAATTAAAGTAAAAAAACTACAGTGTCTTAATTAACCATATTTGGTATTTGCAATGTCCACCATGCTGTCATGCCACATTAGGACTACAGAGAGCGATCCAAACGTTTAAATGGGCTTAGCCTCAACCAAATCTAATTTTACAACTGGAACAATCTGTTGTTGACTCTGCAGTGGATGGGGACCCTCATTTCATGATTGAGTTGCCAGAGCAGGAGGATGCACTGTGCTTTAACATAGACGACAGGCCTGGTACCATCTTCAACCTAGTGAGAGATCAGCTGGCAGGTAAATATTCACCACTTAATGACTACAGAAATTACACTTTATTCAAGTACATAGTTATAGCTGTAGAAATGATTCAGTATTTGAAATTGACTGACCTTTGACAGAAATGTGTCTTTGAATGTTACAAGGCATGAAACCAAACCATGACACTTGTTTCATAAAATAGATAACAAATATTAAAACTACACTATGAACCATTGAAACATAACACCAACAGCTTGCCTCAATCTGTCTTGCAGGTGTTTTGGTCAACGGCCAGACCATTGGGGACAAGAAGGTGGCCCCTGATGGCAAAGTGAACACCTACTTTGGTCGCTTTGGCATCGTTCACCAGGGGCTGGGGGTGAGACTGGAGGTGACTACTCATGACATTACTGTGTCCCAGAATGGCAAGCAGGCCAAACTCTTCTGGTCTGACACCGCCTCTCTCAAGGGAGCCAAGTAAGTCCATCCTTACCTGGGCCATTTTCTGGTGTTTTGTGGTGGAAAACCTAGCGGGTCGAGTATTACACGTAAACCCTTCTACCCATACATAGACAGGCTACAAATGTTATAACAATAAAATAAATTGTGAAGCTTGCAACTCCCTGTTGCACGCAACAAGCTTCCATTCCCCCTTCACAAGTTGATTTATGGCTGATTTAAGAATTTGTCAACCCTGTTACTTTATTTGGTAGTATAGTAATTTTGTATTCCCTCTTGACATGGGAAAAAGTGTTGTTTTATGAAGTTGAACATGTGCTCTTTATGGCAGGATGTAAAAATTAGGTGACATCTGAAGTTTTCTTTGGCACTGAATTTTTGTAATGACCCACCTATTTTACTGTTCTGGCTTCCAGATAACTCCTATTGATACACTGTATATAGAGAGACCAGAGTTTCTGGATTTAATGCAACCTCCCTTGCTACTCCTCATTCCCACAGAATGTGGTAGGATGAAACATCAGATTTCCTCCTATATCCCTGTCCTCCTGATTTAAACTACCTCTATCTCGCTCCCCTCCTACAGTTTAGACCTGCAGGTGACCAAAGACCGCAGCTTGACTGTCACCCTCAGGGACTCGGTCCGGTTTGTGGTCATCCTACACAAGGTGTGGAAACAGCACCCCTACCACCAGGACTATCTGGGCTTCTATACCCTGGAAAGCCACCTCCTCTCCCCCAGCGTCCATGGCCTGCTAGGTAGGAAAGCCACCTCTCCCCCAGCGTCCATGGCCTGCTAGGTAGGAAAGCCACCTCTCCCCCAGCGTCCATGGCCTGCTAGGTAGGAAAGCCACCTCTCCCCCAGCGTCCATGGCCTGCCCACCTCTCCCCCAGCGTCCATGGCCTGCTAGGTAGGAAAGCCACCTCCTCTCCCCCAGTGTCCATGGCCTGCTAGGTAGGAAAGCCACCTCTCCCCCAGCGTCCATGGCCTGCTAGGTAGGAAAGCCACCTCCTCTCCCCCAGCGTCCATGGCCTGCTAGGTAGGAAAGCCACCTCCTCTCCCCCAGTGTCCATGGCCTGCTAGGTAGGAAAGCCACCTCTCCCCCAGCGTCCATGGCCTGCTAGGTAGGAAAGCCACCTCTCCCCCAGCGTCCATGGCCTGCTAGGTAGGAAAGCCACCTCCTCTCCCCCAGCGTCCATGGCCTGCTAGGTAGGAAAGCCACCTCCTCTCCCCCAGCGTCCATGGCCTGCTAGGTAGGAAAGCCACCTCTCCCCAGCGTCCATGGCCTGCTAGGTAGGAAAGCCACCTCCTCTCCCCCAGCGTCCATGGCCTGCTAGGTAGGAAAGCCACCTCCTCTCCCCCAGCGTCCATGGCCTGCTAGGTAGGAAAGCCACCTCCTCTCCCCCAGTGTCCATGGCCTGCTAGGTAGGAAAGCCACCTCTCCCCCAGCGTCCATGGCCTGCTAGGTAGGAAAGCCACCTCCTCTCCCCCAGCGTCCATGGCCTGCTAGGTAGGAAAGCCACCTCTCCCCCCATGGCCTGCTCCATGGCCATGGCCTGCTAGGTAGGAAAGCCACCTCCTCTCCCCCAGCGTCCATGGCCTGCCAGGTGGCCACCTCTCCCCCAGCGTCCATGGCCTGCTAGGTAGGAAGCCACCTCCTCTCCCCCAGCGTCCCCTGCTAGGTAGGAAAGCCACCTCTCCCCCAGGTCCATGGCCTGCTAGGTAGGAAAGCCACCTCTCCCCCAGCGTCCATGGCCTGCTAGGTAGGAAAGCCACCTCCTCTCCCCCAGCGTCCATGGCCTGCTAGGTAGGAAAGCCACCTCTCCCCCAGCGTCCATGGCCTGCTAGGTAGGAAAGCCACCTCCTCTCCCCCAGCGTCCATGGCCTGCTAGGTAGGAAAGCCACCTCTCCCCCAGCGTCCATGGCCTGCTAGGTAGGAAAGCCACCTCCTCTCCCCCAGCGTCCATGGCCTGCTAGGTAGGAAAGCCACCTCCTCTCCCCCAGCGTCCATGGCCTGCTAGGTAGGAAAGCCACCTCTCCCCCAGCGTCCATGGCCTGCTAGGTAGGAAAGCCACCTCCCCCCCCAGCGTCCATGGCCTGCTAGGTAGGAAAGCCACCTCCTCTCCCCAGTGTCCATGGCCTGCTAGGTAGGAAAGCCACCTCTCCCCAGCGTCCATGGCCTGCTAGGTCCACCTCCTCTCCCCCAGCGTCCATGGCCTGCTAGGTAGGAAGCCACCTCCTCTCCCCCAGCGTCCATGGCCTGCTAGGTGGACAGCCACCTCCAGTGTCCATGGCCTGCTAGGTAGGAAAGCCACCTCTCCCCCAGTGTCCATGGCCTGCTAGGTAGGAAAGCCACCTCCTCTCCCCCAGCGTCCATGGCCTGCTAGGTAGGAAGCCACCTCCTCTCCCCCCAGCGTCCATGGCCTGCTAGGTAGGACAGCCACCTCCTCTCCCCCAGTGTCCATGGCCTGCTAGGTAGGAAAGCCACCTCTCCCCCAGCCCATGGCATGCTAGGTCCACCTCCTCTCCCCAGCGTGGCCTGCTAGGTAGGAAAGCCACCTCCTCTCCCCCAGCGTCCATGGCCTGCTAGGTAGGACAGCCACCTCCTCTCCCCCAGCGTCCATGGCCTGCTAGGTAGGAAGCCACCTCCTCTCCCCCAGCGTCCATGGCCTGCTAGGTAGGACAGCCACCTCCTCTCCCCCAGCGTCCATGGCCTGCTAGGTAGGACAGCCACCTCCTCTCCCCCAGCGTCCATGGCCTGCTAGGTAGGAAAGCCACCTCCTCTCCCCCAGCGTCCATGGCCTGCTAGGTAGGAAAGCCACCTCTCCCCCAGCGTCCATGGCCTGCTAGGTAGGAAAGCCACCTCCTCTCCCCCAGCGTCCATGGCCTGCTAGGTAGGAAAGCCACCTCCTCTCCCCCAGTGTCCATGGCCTGCTAGGTAGGAAAGCCACCTCCTCTCCCCCAGCGTCCATGGCCTGCTAGGTAGGACAGCCACCTCCTCTCCCCCAGCGTCCATGGCCTGCTAGGTAGGACAGCCACCTCCTCTCCCCCAGCGTCCATGGCCTGCTAGGTAGGACAGCCACCTCCTCTCCCCCAGCGTCCATGGCCTGCTAGGTAGGACAGCCACCTCCTCTCCCCCAGCGTCCATGGCCTGCTAGGTAGGACAGCCACCTCCTCTCCCCCAGCGTCCATGGCCTGCTAGGTAGGACAGCCACCTCTCCCCCAGCGTCCATGGCCTGCTAGGTAGGACAGCCACCTCCTCTCCCCCAGCGTCCATGGCCTGCTAGGTAGGACAGCCACCTCCTCTCCCCCAGCGTCCATGGCCTGCTAGGTAGGGAAGCCACCTCCTCTCCCCCAGCGTCCATGGCCTGCTAGGTAGGACAGCCACCTCCTCTCCCCAGGTCCATGGCCTGCTAGGTAGGACAGCCACCTCCTCTCTCCCAGCCCATGGCCTGTCAGCCACCTCCTCTCCCCAGGTCCATGGCCTGCTAGGTAGGACAGCCACCTCTCCCCCAGTGTCCATGGCCTGCTAGGTAGGGAAGCCACCTCTCCCCCAGCGTCCATGGCCTGCTAGGTAGGGAAGCCACCTCTCCCCCAGCGTCCATGGCCTGCTAGGTAGGACAGCCACCTCCTCTCCCCCAGCGTCCATGGCCTGCTAGGTAGGACAGCCACCTCCTCTCCCCCAGCGTCCATAGCCTGCTAGGTAGGACAGCCACCTCCTCTCCCCCAGCGTCCATGGCCTGCTAGGTAGGAAAGCCACCTCCTCTCCCCCAGCGTCCATGGCCTGCTAGGTAGGGAAGCCACCTCTCCCCCAGTGTCCATGGCCTGCTAGGTAGGACAGCCACCTCCTCTCCCCCAGCGTCCATGGCCTGCTAGGTAGGACAGCCACCTCTCCCCCAGCGTCCATGGCCTGCTAGGTAGGGAAGCCACCTCCTCTCCCCCAGCGTCCATGGCCTGCTAGGTAGGACAGCCACCTCCTCTCCCCCAGCGTCCATGGCCTGCTAGGTAGGACAGCCACCTCCTCTCCCCCAGCGTCCATGGCCTGCTAGGTAGGGAAGCCACCTCCTCTCCCCCAGCGTCCATGGCCTGCTAGGTAGGAAGCCACCTCTCCCCAGCGTCCATGGCCTGCTAGGTAGGAAGCCACCTCTCCCCAGCGTCCATGGCCTGCTAGGTAGGACAGCCACCTCTCCCCCAGTGTCCATGGCCTGCTAGGTAGGGAAGCCACCTCTCCCCCAGTGTCCATGGCCTGCTAGGTAGGAAAGCCACCTCCTCTCCCCCAGCGTCCATGGCCTGCTAGGTAGGGAAGCCACCTCCTCTCCCCCAGCGTCCATGGCCTGCTAGGTAGGGAAGCCACCTCTCCCCCAGCGTCCATGGCCTGCTAGGTAGGGAAGCCACCTCTCCCCCAGCGTCCATGGCCTGCTAGGTAGGGAAGCCACCTCCTCTCCCCCAGCGTCCATGGCCTGCTAGGTAGGAAGCCACCTCTCCCCCAGCGTCCATGGCCTGCTAGGTAGGGAAGCCACCTCTCCCCCAGCGTCCATGGCCTGCTAGGTAGGGAAGCCACCTCCTCTCCCCCAGCGTCCATGGCCTGCTAGGTAGGAAAGCCACCTCCTCTCCCCCAGCGTCCATGGCCTGCTAGGTAGGAAAGCCACCTCCTCTCCCCCAGCGTCCATGGCCTGCTAGGTAGGACAGCCACCTCCTCTCCCCCAGCGTCCATGGCCTGCTAGGTAGGGAAGCCACCTCCTCTCCCCCAGCGTCCATGGCCTGCTAGGTAGGAAAGCCACCTCCTCTCCCCCAGCGTCCATGGCCTGCTAGGTAGGAAAGCCACCACCTCTCCCCCAGTGTCCATGGCCTGCTAGGTAGGAAAGCCACCTCCTCTCCCCCAGCGTCCATGGCCTGCTAGGTAGGGAAGCCACCTCCTCTCCCAGCGTCCATGGCCTGCTAGGTAGGGAAGCCACCTCTCCCCCAGTGTCCATGGCCTGCTAGGTAGGGAAGCCACCTCTCCCCCAGCGTCCATGGCCTGCTAGGTAGGGAAGCCACCTCTCCCCCAGCGTCCATGGCCTGCCAGGTGGCCACCTCCTCTCCCCCAGCGTCCATGGCCTGCTAGGTAGGAAAGCCACCTCCTCTCCCCCAGCGTCCATGGCCTGCTAGGTAGGGAAGCCACCTCTCCCCCAGTGTCCATGGCCTGCTAGGTAGGAAGCCACCTCTCCCCCAGCGTCCATGGCCTGCTAGGTAGGAAGCCACCTCCTCTCCCCAGCGTCCATGGCCTGCTAGGTAGGAAAGCCACCTCTCCCCCAGCGTCCATGGCCTGCTAGGTAGGAAAGCCACCTCCTCTCCCCCAGCGTCCATGGCCTGCTAGGTAGGACAGCCACCTCCTCTCCCCCAGCGTCCATGGCCTGCTAGGTAGGACAGCCACCTCCTCTCCCCCAGCGTCCATGGCCTGCTAGGTAGGACAGCCACCTCCTCTCCCCCAGCGTCCATGGCCTGCTAGGTAGGACAGCCACCTCCTCTCCCCCAGCGTCCATAGCCTGCTAGGTAGGACAGCCACCTCCTCTCCCCCAGCGTCCATGGCCTGCTAGGTAGGAAAGCCACCTCTCCCCCAGCGTCCATGGCCTGCTAGGTAGGAAAGCCACCTCCTCTCCCCCAGTGTCCATGGCCTGCTAGGTAGGAAAGCCACCTCCTCTCCCCCAGCGTCCATGGCCTGCTAGGTAGGGAAGCCACCTCTCCCCCAGCGTCCATGGCCTGCTAGGTAGGGAAGCCACCTCCTCTCCCCCAGCGTCCATGGCCTGCTAGGTAGGACAGCCACCTCCTCTCCCCCAGTGTCCATGGCCTGCTAGATAGGAAGCCACCTCTCCCCCAGCGTCCATGGCCTGCTAGGTAGGGAAGCGACCTCTCCCCCAGTGTCCATGGCCTGCTAGGTAGGACAGCCACCTCTCCCCCAGCGTCCATGGCCTGCTAGGTAGGGAAGCCACCTCCTCTCCCCCAGCGTCCATGGCCTGCTAGGTAGGAAAGCCACCTCCTCTCCCCCAGTGTCCATGGCCTGCTAGGTAGGAAAGCCACCTCTCCCCCAGTGTCCATGGCCTGCTAGGTAGGACAGCCACCTCCTCTCCCCCAGCGTCCATGGCCTGCTAGGTAGGGAAGCCATCTCCTCTCCCCCAGCGTCCATGGCCTGCTAGGTAGGACAGCCACCTCCTCTCCCCCAGCGTCCATGGCCTGCTAGGTAGGAAAGCCACCTCTCCCCCAGTGTCCATGGCCTGCTAGGTAGGACAGCCACCTCCTCTCCCCCAGCGTCCATGGCCTGCTAGGTAGGAAAGCCACCTCCTCTCCCCCAGCGTCCATGGCCTGCTAGGTAGGACAGCCACCTCCTCTCCCCCAGCGTCCATGGCCTGCTAGGTAGGAAAGCCACCTCCTCTCCCCCAGCGTCCATAGCCTGCTAGGTAGGAAAGCCACCTCCTCTCCCCCAGCGTCCATGGCCTGCTAGGTAGGACAGCCACCTCCTCTCCCCCAGTGTCCATGGCCTGCTAGGTAGGAAGCCACCTCCTCTCCCCCAGCGTCCATGGCCTGCTAGGTAGGACAGCCACCTCCTCTCCCCCAGTGTCCATGGCCTGCTAGGTAGGAAAGCCACCTCCTCTCCCCCAGCGTCCATGGCCTGCTAGGTAGGACAGCCACCTCCTCTCCCCCAGTGTCCATGGCCTGCTAGGTAGGACCCACCTCCTCTCCCCCAGCGTCCATGGCCTGCTAGGACAGCCACCTCCTCTCCCCCAGCGTCCATGGCCTGCTAGGTAGGACAGCCACCTCCTCTCCCCCAGTGTCCATGGCCTGCTAGGTAGGACAGCCACCTCCTCTCCCCCAGCGTCCATGGCCTGCTAGGTAGGACAGCCACCTCCTCTCCCCCAGCGTCCATGGCCTGCTAGGTAGGACAGCCACCTCCTCTCCCCCAGTGTCCATGGCCTGCTAGGTAGGAAAGCCACCTCCTCTCCCCCAGTGTCCATGGCCTGCTAGGTAGGAAAGCCACCTCCTCTCCCCCAGCGTCCATGGCCTGCTAGGTAGGACAGCCACCTCCTCTCCCCCAGTGTCCATGGCCTGCTAGGTAGGAAAGCCACCTCCTCTCCCCCAGCTTCCATGGCCTGCTAGGTAGGAAGCCTCCTCTTCCCCAGTGTCCATGGCCTGCTCCTCTTCCCCAGTGTCCATGGCCTGCTAGGTAGGGAAGCCACCTCCTCTCCCCCAGCGTCCATGGCCTGCTAGGTAGGACAGCCACCTCCTCTCCCCCAGTGTCCATGGCCTGCTAGGTAGGACAGCCACCTCCTCTCCCCCAGCGTCCATGGCCTGCTAGGTAGGACAGCCACCTCCTCTCCCCCAGCGTCCATGGCCTGCTAGGTAGGACAGCCACCTCCTCTCCCCCAGCGTCCATGGCCTGCTAGGTAGGACAGCCACCTCCTCTCCCCCAGTGTCCATGGCCTGCTAGGTAGGACAGCCACCTCCTCTCCCCCAGTGTCCATGGCCTGCTAGGTAGGAAAGCCACCTCCTCTCCCCCAGTGTCCATGGCCTGCTAGGTAGGAAAGCCACCTCCTCTCCCCCAGCGTCCATGGCCTGCTAGGTAGGGAAGCCTCCTCTCCCCCAGCGTCCATGGCCTGCTAGGTAGGGAAGCCTCCTCTCCCCCAGCGTCCATGGCCTGCTAGGTATCACCAGGGGGCTCCAAAGAATAACCTGTCATTGGCAGGGCCAGATGAAATCTGTGTTGCTGGCTGAAGTTTTACTGCAGTATATTTGGAAAAATGTCTGTATATCTGATCAATAAGAATGTATTACATTATGCCCATACAGGTCAGTTTTACCATGGGGTGCAGTTTGAGGTGAGAGACATGCGCCCAGGGGAGGAGCCAGAGAAACCAGATGCCACCATGCTAGTGAAGGGGCAGGAGCTTACAGTGACAAGGTACTGTGATGTCTTCACACACACTTACACTTACACTTATCTCATCATTGTCTCTCCTCCCTGCTTTTTTTCTGCAGGGGCTGGCAGAGGGACTTCAGCTGGGATGTGAAGAATGGAGAGAACATCCCCTGCTGGTTCATCCATAGCAACGGCAACGGCCTCATCGATGGAAACCACACAGATTACATCATGTCTGGACTCTTCAAGACTGTCTGAGTCTGGTACACTAGCAGTCAACCTCCTCAAACAGTACATACAATGTATCAGTCACACGTTTCACATGGATTCAACACACTGTATGTGCTATAGACATACCATCATGACATGAGAATAATTCATAGATAATGTAAGATAAGACCGAAGTACATTTGATTAAAAGTTAAGTGGCAAGATAGAAAACTGCTGTCAAATACATTCAATGTTTTCATATTGATATGGGATAGTGCTGACAAAAACCTGTTGAAATAAATGGTCCCACTTCCACCTAACATGTGTGCTTTTAATACCATGTTGAATGGCCCCTGAGAGGGAGCCATGAAGGGAGGGAGAAACCTATACAGAGAGATAAAAAATCAACACTGTGGTGCTTGACATATTGCCTGGCTATCCAGCCTCCTTGCTCCGGCCAAACGCTACTCCACGCCCACAGACGTTAGTTTCTTCTCCACAAGAGTCTGGGTCTGAGTACCTCCCAAACCTTCACCAAATGTGAACACATTCAGGGCTGTCTGATTGGTCCAGAAACCAATGGGTTTAGGGTGACCACATTTAAAATACCCAAATGCAGGAAAAAAGGAGGATTTTACAGGAAAGTGTAGCCTACATCAAAAAAAATTCCGCACCCTCTACCCACTCAGTTTGTACCGACAGATGTAGCCCACTGAATATCATTATAGAATATACATCAAATGCATCTTCCAATTGAAACGTCTGCCTATGCCCACACATACATTTTTATACCCTCAAACACCAAGTTAGGCACACCTCATTTCAAAATAGGCTATGGCATCATCACTGTCAATCCTGAATGATACTTCTTCACGTTTGACTAGTGAAATGTGTTTACATGCCAATCATTTGATCTCAATCAGTTTCTTGGGAGTATACATTTAGATCTGTGAGCAGATTAGAACAGATGGTGTTAACAGACTTCATACCACAGCATTGTTGAATACTCGTTTCTGATTGGCTAGAAGGGAGATTAAAACCAGATAACAGGACAGTTGGAAAATACAGTATATGTTATGTATACTGAGCAAAAATATAAATGCAACCATTTCAACGATTTTCCAGAATTACAGTTCATATAAGGAAATCAGTCAATTGAAATAAATTAATTAGGCCCTAATTTATGGATACCTTTTTTTTAAAGTAGGTAGTGGATCAGAAAACCAGTCAGTTTCTGGTGTGATCACCATTTGCCTCATGCAGCGTGACACATCTCCTTCACATAGAGTTAATCAGGCTGTTTGTTGTGGCTTGTGGAATGTTGTCCCACTCCTCTTCAATGGCTGTGCGATGTTGCTGGATATTGGCGGTAACTGGAACATGCTGTTGTACACATCGATCCAGAGCATCCCAAACATGCTCAATGGGTGACATGTCTGGTGAATGTGCAGGCCATGGAAGAATGGGTACATTTTTAGCTTCCAGGAATTGTGTACAGATCCTTGCGACATGGGGCTGTGCATTATGAGGCTGAAACATGGGCCTCAGGATCTCGTCACGGTATCTCAGTGCGTTCGACCTCCACCATGGGTCACTCCACTCACAACCTCCACCATGGGTCACTCCGCTCACAACCTCCACCATGGGTCACTCCGCTCACAACCTCCACCATGGGTCACTCCGCTCACAACCTCCACCATGGGTCACTCCGCTCACAACGTTGACATCAGCAAACCATTCGCCGACACAATGCCATGCGGTTGTGAGGCCAGTTGGACGTACTGCAGAATTCTGAAAAAGTATATTGTAGGTGGCTTATGGTAGAGAAAATAACATAATTCTCTGACAACAGCTCTGGTGGACATTCCTGCAGTCAGCATGCCTCAACTTAAGACCTCTGTGGCATTGTGTTGTGTGACAAAACTGCACGACACAGCTTTTATTGTCCCAGGCACAAGGTGCACCTATGTAATGATCATGATCTTCTTGATATGCCACACCTCCTGTCAGGTGGATGGATTATCTTGGCAAATTTAAGCACAACATTTTAGTGTTATAAGCTTTTGGTGCATATGGAAAAATCTGATTCCCCCTAGCTGATCATTGTCTGCAACTAGCTCAGCTCATGAAGAATGAAACAGCCAGGGAGAGTGAGCTCGAGGTGGTTGGTGAACCCTCAACCTTCTGGCCCATAGCCCTGCATGGCATCAACTGTGCCACAAAAGCATGCTGAAGTGGCAAAGTTGATATCCTCATTCATAAACACAGTCACTACAGTTATTTGTGGGTGTAAAATTATTTTGAGTTAATTCTATGAAGGGGGAGGGTGCTCAATTTCTTTTACAGTACAAGGGGAGGGTCATGTGAAAATATTTTTAATGTTGAGTCAATTTTGATCTGTCACTAAATGAGCACCATTGAGAGAAGTGGCGGAGCGACACTGAGGTGTGCTCTGGCAGCACTACACCCCCTGCAGTCAGCTGCACTGAATGAGCACCATTGTGAGAAGTGGCAGAGCGACACTGAGGTGTGCTCTGGCAGCACTACACCCCCTGCAGTCAGCTGCACTGAATGAGCACCATTGTGAGAAGTGGCGGAGCGACACTGAGGTGTGCTCTGGCAGCACTACACCCCCTGCAGTCAGCTGCACTGAATGAGCACCATTGTGAGAAGTGGAGGATCGACACTGAGGTGTGCCCTGGCAGCACTACACCCCCTGCAGTCAGCTGCACTGAATGAGCACCATTGTGAGAAGTGGCGGAGCGACACTGAGGTGTGCTCTGGCAGCACTACACCCCCTGCAGTCAGCTGCACTGAATGAGCACCATTGTGAGAAGTGGAGGATCGACACTGAGGTGTGCCCTGGCAGCACTACACCCCCTGCAGTCAGCTGCACTGAATGAGCAACATTGTGAGAAGTGGCGGAGCGACACTGAGGTGTGCTCTGGCAGCACTACACCCCCTGCAGTCAGCTGCACTGAATGAGCACCATTGTGAGAAGTGGCGGAGCGACACTGAGGTGTGCTCTGGCAGCACTACACCCCCTGCAGTCAGCTGCACTGAATGAGCACCATTGTGAGAAGTGGCGGAGCGACACTGAGGTGTGCTCTGGCAGCACTACACCCCCTGCAGTCAGCTGCACTGAATGAGCACCATTGTGAGAAGTGGAGGATCGACACTGAGGTGTGCCCTGGCAGCACTACACCCCCTGCAGTCAGCTGCACTGAATGAGCACCATTGTGAGAAGTGGCGGAGCGACACTGAGGTGTGCTCTGGCAGCACTACACCCCCTGCAGTCAGCTGCACTGAATGAGCACCATTGTGAGAAGTGGAGAATCGACACTGAGGTGTGCCCTGGCAGCACTACACCCCCTGCAGTCAGCTGCACTGAATGAGCACCATTGTGAGAAGTGGTGGAGCGACACTGAGGTGTGCTCTGGCAGCACTACACCCCCTGCAGTCAGCTGCACTGAATGAGCACCATTGTGAGAAGTGGAGGATCGACACTGAGGTGTGCTCTGGCAGCACTACACCCCCTGCAGTCAGCTGCACTGAATGAGCACCATTGTGAGAAGTGGAGGATCGACACTGAGGTGTGCCCTGGCAGCACTACACCCCCTGCAGTCAGCTGCACTGAATGAGCACCATTGTGAGAAGTGGCGGAGCGACACTGAGGTGTGCTCTGGCAGCACTACACCCCCTGCAGTCAGCTGCACTGAATGAGCACCATTGTGAGAAGTGGAGGATCGACACTGAGGTGTGCCCTGGCAGCACTACACCCCCTGCAGTCAGCTGCACTGAATGAGCACCATTGTGAGAAGTGGCGGAGCGACACTGAGGTGTGCTCTGGCAGCACTACACCCCCTGCAGTCAGCTGCACTGAATGAGCACCATTGTGAGAAGTGGCGGAGCGACACTGAGGTGTGCTCTGGCAGCACTACACCCCCTGCAGTCAGCTGCACTGAATGAGCACCATTGTGAGAAGTGGCGGAGCGACACTGAGGTGTGCTCTGGCAGCACTACACCCCCTGCAGTCAGCTGCACTGAATGAGCACCATTGTGAGAAGTGGAGGATCGACACTGAGGTGTGCCCTGGCAGCAGTACACCCCCTGCAGTCAGCTGCACTGAATGAGCACCATTGTGAGAAGTGGCGGAGCGACACTGAGGTGTGCTCTGGCAGCACTACACCCCCTGCAGTCAGCTGCACTGAATGAGCACCATTGTGAGAAGTGGAGGATCGACACTGAGGTGTGCCCTGGCAGCACTACACCCCCTGCAGTCAGCTGCACTGAATGAGCACCATTGTGAGAAGTGGCGGAGCGACACTGAGGTGTGCTCTGGCAGCACTACACCCCCTGCAGTCAGCTGCACTGAATGAGCACCATTGTGAGAAGTGGAGGATCGACACTGGGGTGTGCTCTGGCAGCACTACACCCCCTGCAGTCAGCTGCACTGAATGAGCACCATTGTGAGAAGTGGCGGAGCGACACTGAGGTGTGCCCTGGCAGCACTACACCCCCTGCAGTCAGCTGCACTGAATGAGCACCATTGTGAGAAGTGGCGGAGCGACACTGAGGTGTGCTCTGGCAGCACTACACCCCCTGCAGTCAGCTGCACTGAATGAGCACCATTGTGAGAAGTGGCGGAGCGACACTGAGGTGTGCTCTGGCAGCACTACACCCCCTGCAGTCAGCTGCACTGAATGAGCACCATTGTGAGAAGTGGAGGATCGACACTGAGGTGTGCCCTGGCAGCACTACACCCCCTGCAGTCAGCTGCACTGAATGAGCACCATTGTGAGAAGTGGCGGAGCGACACTGAGGTGTGCTCTGGCAGCACTACACCCCCTGCAGTCAGCTGCACTGAATGAGCACCATTGTGAGAAGTGGAGGATCGACACTGAGGTGTGCCCTGGCAGCACTACACCCCCTGCAGTCAGCTGCACTGAATGAGCACCATTGGGAGAAGTGGCGGAGCGACACTGAGGTGTGCTCTGGCAGCACTACACCCCCTGCAGTCAGCTGCACTGAATGAGCACCATTGTGAGAAGTGGCGGAGCGACACTGAGGTGTGCTCTGGCAGCACTACACCCCCTGCAGTCAGCTGCACTGAATGAGCACCATTGTGAGAAGTGGCGGAGCGACACTGAGGTGTGCTCTGGCAGCACTACACCCCTGCAGTCAGCTGCACTGAATGAGCACCATTGTGAGAAGTGGAGGATCGACACTGAGGTGTGCCCTGGCAGCACTACACCCCCTGCAGTCAGCTGCACTGAATGAGCACCATTGTGAGAAGTGGCGGAGCGACACTGAGGTGTGCTCTGGCAGCACTACACCCCTGCAGTCAGCTGCACTGAATGAGCACCATTGTGAGAAGTGGAGGATCGACACTGAGGTGTGCCCTGGCAGCACTACACCCCCTGCAGTCAGCTGCACTGAATGAGCACCATTGTGAGAAGTGGCGGAGCGACACTGAGGTGTGTTCTGGCAGCACTACACCCCCTGCAGTCAGCTGCACTGAATGAGCACCATTGTGAGAAGTGGCGGAGCGACACTGAGGTGTGCTCTGGCAGCACTACACCCCCTGCAGTCAGCAGCACTGAATGAGCACCATTGTGAGAAGTGGCGGAGCGACACTGAGGTGTGCTCTGGCAGCACTACACCCCCTGCAGTCAGCTGCACTGAATGAGCAATTGAAGCACCTAGCCTACTCTTTTGCCTCACTCAAAATTTTGGTGAAGCAGAAATGAGAGATCACATGTGTGACTGTTCTATGAAGGAAACATGGCCAAACATTTTCTCAGGGAATGTAAAACACTTAAGAAGGGAGCCTTTTTAAAACGGGATTGGGTGAAATAGCAGATACTGTTGAATGAGCAACTGATGGACATGGAGAAATGGAAATGTATTTAATTATTTCAGTCTAATGCAGCTATTTACTTACTTTTGTAGCTCTTCATCAGAAGCATTATTTTTGTAAGTAGTTAGGTGTAACTGTCCTCTCCAAGTGTAGCTGGATTTAGAGAAGGGTGCTAAAGGGAGGGGGGTAGCTGCAGCACATGCGGGAACACAACAGATCAAGACCCTGTCATGGCCAGCCCAATCTCCAGACCTGAACCCCAGTGAAAACCTCTGATCAAGAGGAAGATGGATGGTCACAAGCCATCAAACAAAGCCGAGCTGCTTGAAAGACACCCAACATCAATGTGAAAGACTGGTGGAGAGCATGCCAAGACGCATGCTCTACCAAATGTTGATTCCTGACCTCTAAGTTAAAACATTAGTATTGTGTTGACAGTTTGAAAATTCATCAAAGCCTCTGATTGGTTAGAGAAGATCCAATCACTGATAACTTTGTACTTTTATACAACAGCCTCTCGACACGGTGGTCACGGTCATGTCTAGATGTGATCTAGCTTATGTCAAATTTACGTCAAAAGTATATTTATTTGTTTTGTTTTTGTGCATTTTAGCTAACCCTAACCCTTTTCCTAACCTAATTATCTTAATCTGCCACGTTTATTCTCCTGACCTGCTGCATAAGTTTAAACCTGCTGTGTAAATCACTTTAACTCTACCTACATGTACAAATTACCTCAATTACCTTGACTAACCAGTGCCCCCGGACATTGACTCTGTACCCCGGTATAAAGCCTCGCTATTGTTATTTTATTGCTGCTCTTTAATTATGTGTTACTTTTATTTTACATTTTTTACTTAACCCTTATTTTTCTTAACTGCATTGTTGGTTAAGGGCTTGTATGTAAGCATTTCACTGCATTTCACTGGTGCATTTCACTGGTCTACACCTGTTGTATTCGGCGCATGTGACAAATCCAATTTGATTTGATTTGCTACATTCTCCTAAGCCTGTTTCGAGAAGTCAATTCTGATAAAAACTGAATCCCTTCTAGCAATGACGAGGGGTCATTGCTAGACTATTAAATGATGGCAGTCTCATCAGACTAAAGTATGTAGTGAATGACAGAGCAGCGGAAGAATTTAGTGTGTCGTCAGGCTACTTGAGGTAGGGGCTTTGCCCAGACCTGACCTCAGCCTTGCTCTGCCCAGTTTAACAAGGCGCAGCTCATGCCAGTTACTTCATCCAGATATGAGGTCACTTCCCATCAGCATCACATAAGGCGTCTTTATTAAAAGGCAATTTGAAGAGTGACTGAGCTAATGAGCCGGACAGAGTGTTTTTGTTTAAATACAGCAGATTCTCTACAGTTATTCAGAAACCACACCTTTGACACAAGGATAGTTACAGATACAGTCTGAGCAACCACCCCTTGGAGGGAGGAGGGCCGGAACATAATGCATGTCTGCCTGTGTGTGTGTGTGCATGCATGTGTGTATGTGTGTGTATGCGTGTGTGTAAGTGTGTATGCGTGTGTGCCTGTGTGCACTCCACTGTAACTGTGTGCTTTGTCTCCCTGACTCTGATAACATGGCTGTGGTGTGTTTCCTAATGAATTCAGGGCAGGAGCGCTGACCCAAGTCATGTCGGAAGTTCAGGAGTTTGTCTTAAGTGGGTCTTTGGGGTTATGTGTGTGTCTTGGAGGGGGGAGGCATTAATTTACACCAGATGTGGGGGGTGTTGGGGATTGTTTGGGAGGCCGCTCCAGCCCACTGTAGTCAGAGAGCTGAGTCCAGAATGTATATGTGTGTGCAACATCAACTTCCACGCATGTCGAAGCGTGGTTCGTCTGAATGTCTCTCTCTCTCTCTGGCCTCCAGAGTGGCGCAACGGCCTAAGGCGTCACTACAGACCCGGGTTTGATCCTAGGCTATGTCACAGCCGACCGTGACTGGGAGACCCATGAGGCGGCGCACAATTGGTCCAGCGGCGTCCGGGTAAGGAGAGGGTTTGGCCGGCCAGGATTTCCTCCCATTGTGCTCTTTCGACTCCTTGTGGTGGACCAGGCACCTGCGAGCTGATTTCGGGCGCCTGCAAGCTGACTTCGGGCGCCTGCAAGCTGACTTCGGGCACCTGCACGCTGACTTCGGGCACCTGCAAGCTGACTCCAGGTGCCTGCGAGCTGACTTCGGGCACCTGCGAGCTGACTTCGGGCACCTGCGAGCTGACTTCGGGGCGCCTGCGGGCTGACTTCGGGGCGCCTGCGGGCTGACTCCGGGTGCCTGCGGGCTGACTTCGGGCGCCTGCGGGCTGACTTCGGGCGCCTGCGGGCTGACTTCGGGCGCCTGCGGGCTGACTTCGGGCACCTGCGGGCTGACTTCGGGCGCCTGCGAGCTGACTTCGGGCGCCTGCGGGCTGACTTCGGGCGCCTGCGGGCTGACTTCGGGCGCCTGCGAGCTGACTCCGGGTGCCTGCGAGCTGACTTCGGGCACCTGCGAGCTGACTTCGGGCGCCTGCGGGCTGACTTCGGGCACCTGCGGGCTGACTTCGGGCACCTGCGAGCTGACTTCGGGCGCCTGCGGGCTGACTTCGTGCACCTGCGAGCTGACTTCGGGCACCTGCGAGCTGACTTCGGGCACCAGCTGGATGGTTTCCTCCAACACATTGGTGTGGCTGGTTTCCAGATTAAGCGACCGGTGTGTCAAGAAGCAGTGCAGCTTGGCAGGGTCATGTTTCGGAGGATGCATGGCACTCGACCTTCGCCTCTCCCGAGTCTGTAGGGGAGTTACAGCGATGGGACAAGACTATAACTACCAATTGGGGAGAAAAAGGGGTAAAAAGTTAAGAAATCTAAACGTGTCTCTCTCTTTGATCGTCGTAGGTCGATCTAAGATCAACGGAGCAACTCCAAAGTCCTTAACCTCATAGTCTACCAATACCGGATCCGGGTTCGTGACTACGGCTCAAGCTCATTAGCATAACGCACAATGCGAAAAAATATTCCTAAAAATATTTAACCTCCACACATTAACAAGTAAAATAGCTCAAATGAAAGATAAACAAGTTGTTTATCTACCCAGCAAGTCAGATTTCTAAAATGTTTTACGGCGAAAACATAGCACATATTTATGTCAAACCACCACCACAGACATAGCTCATTTGCATAGCCAAGTAGGAAAAAATATGCAATCAACAAACGCAGGATTAAATGAAAAATCATTTCACTAACCTTTTGAAATCTTCATCAGATGACAGTAATATAACATGTTACACAGTACATTCATTTTTTTTTCAATAATCTGCAATATATATCCATAAATCTCTGTTTACAATGATGCATCGTTCAAAAAATGCTACTAAAATGTCAGGAGAAATGCCGATAGCTCCGGCAGATAACGTCAGCTAACAAGGAATACACATCATAAACTTTGACTAAATATGCATGTTTTACATATGTATAGGAAGATACACTTCTTCTAAATGCAATCGCTGTGTTACATTTATTTTTAACGTTACTGGTTGCGTTCACTAGGCTATACTAGGAGGCGGCGCTCCAAAATTAGCATTATCGCTCCTCTATCTTGGAGTCGACAGAAACCCAAATTTACCACATAAATATTCCCTTACCTTTGCTGTTCTTCCATCAAAAGACCTGGAAGGGATTATACTTACCAAACCAGCGTTTAGTTTTCAAGTCTGTGTCTTTCGGTTCTCAAAATAGCCACATTTCGGTCGAAATGTAGGCAAAATTAAAGTGGATGCGCACCAAAACGTCGAAATTACATATTATATGTCGAGTAAACTTGTCAAACTATGTTCATAATTAAGCTTTAACATATTATAAAGATGCACAGAAATCGTGACGACGAACAGAAACACACACGTCGTTTAATCGATCCTGAAGAAAATACATCACCCGGCCAGAGCGCATGTAACAGTCACCTTTTTTTTCACTTGGCCTAGAGCCCTCGCTCAAACTCCGTGAGCGTGCGATTCTCACAATGAGAAGCCCCATTGAAAGCAGGCTTCGCGCTGAACACGTACAGACTGTTCCCAGAGCGGTAGCTGTTTGGGAAGTGCGTGTGAGATGACGTCAAAGTTGGGCCAACTTTTTCCATGACAAGATAGCATTTGGGAGAATGCATGCCCTGAGATTTCTGCTTTACATAGAGACAACATTTAAACGGTTTTAGAAGCTTTAGAGTGTTTTCTATTCGATAATATTTTTTATATGCATATATCAGCAATTTTGGAGAAAAATATTTTCAGTTTACTATGGGCACGCACTTTCTCCAACAGGGGCAGTATAGAGCAAGAGTTCTAAGAGGTTAAAGACTTTTCAAAGGCTTGTAGCCATGATAGCTCAGCCCTGAGGCAGAGTGTATGTGCCATTATTAGCCACAGGAGGGCAGCAGAGACCTGTGACAATACTGTTGTTGTGTCTGTGAGTTGTGGCTGTCAGGTCTTCAGTCATTATCCCATTACTATAATCTCTTTCAGTGTAAACGATATCAGCAACTTGGGCCTTGGACTACTAAACTCCAACGCTGGACACATGAAACCTATTAAAACACATTTTTGACTCTCCAAGACATAAAACAATACTCATGCAGTCTGTTTGATGAGTAGTGGATTTATGAGATTGAAAACAATTACCATGTAGTTTCCATGGTTAAACTTTACTTTAAAATAGTAGGGGAATTCAAGGATCTTATTCCATGGCAACGACTGTTTGTTTAAACGCACTCATTAATATATCATAAGGATATTTCTGGGTATATGGATCATGTTTATGGTAATATCCTAGAGGTTGTGACAACTTGCCGTGGCTGCTGTTCTGGTGGTTTGAATTTTAAACATCAACATTTGGACTTTTACTTAGTTTTACCTAGTCGGAATTCAATATTACAGTAAATGAAACTACATTACAGTGAAATCCAAAGTGTGTTAACTTTCATAGAAAAGCTAGTTCATGTCACTCGTGTCTCATTCCCCTCGTCCCTGGCCTCTACCTCGCTCAACCCCAGGCCCTGCCTGACCCACTTCCTCACCCTTCCTCACCTCTCAGGACTCACCCACCACCCACACCCCTTCTCCTGTGGTGTACCTTTGTCCCTGTTAGAATTGTTCACATTGCTGTTGCCGCTGGTGCGTGATGCTGGGACTAAGCACTCTTTGTGTACACGTGTGTGGGAACTGCAGTATGCGGGCCCTTGGCGTGTTGTGTGCCGAGACACGCATGTGGCCACTGACGCCAGCCCGCCCGCCTGTCTGCGCTGTTTGGACACACCTGACCGGCGCTGACATCGCCCCCACGCGGGCCTGGTACCCACTGCTTATCACCCTGCAGTAGACTACACTACAGCCCCCTCACTAGTCTCCTCACAGACCCTGGCACAGTGGGGGTGAAGCATTGTGACATTGCCTTGTACTATTGTGTTGTGTTGTTTGGTGTCGTGAAGTGTTGTGGTTCAGAGTAGATCTGTGTTTGGTGTCGTGAAGTGTTGTGGTTCAGAATAGATCTGTGTTTGGTGTCGTGAAGTGTTGTGGTTCAGAATAGATCTGTGTTTGGTGTCGTGAAGTGTTGTGGTTCAGAGTAGATCTGTGTTGTTTGGTGAAGTGTTGTGGTTCAGAGTAGATCTGTGTTGTTTGGTGTCGTGAAGTGTTGTGGTTCAGAGTAGATATGTGTTGTTTGGTGTCTTGAAGTGTTGTGGTTCAGAGTAGATCTGTGTTGTTTGGTGTCGTGAAGTGTTGTGGTTCAGAGTAGATCTGTGTTGTTTGGTGAAGTGTTGTGGTTCAGAGTAGATCTGTGTTGTTTGGTGTCGTGAAGTGTTGTGGTTCAGAGTAGATCTGTGTTGTTGGTGTCGTGAAGTGTTGTGGTTCAGAGTAGATCTGTGTTGTTTGGTGTCGTGAAGTGTTGTGGTTCAGAGTAGATCTGTGTTGTTGGTGTCGTGAAGTGTTGTGGTTCAGAGTAGATCTGTGTTGTTTGGTGTCGTGAAGTGTTGTGGTTCAGAGTAGATCTGTGTTGTTTGGTGTCGTGAAGTGTTGTGGTTCAGAGTAGATCTGTGTTGTTTGGTGTCGTGAAGTGTTGTGGTTCAGAGTAGATCTGTGTTGTTGGTGTCGTGAAGTGTTGTGGTTCAGAGTAGATCTGTGTTGTTGGTGTCGTGAAGTGTTGTGGTTCAGAGTAGATCTGTGTTGTTGGTGTCGTGAAGTGTTGTGGTTCAGAGTAGATCTGTGTTGTTTGGTGTCGTGAAGTGTTGTGGTTCAGAGTAGATCTGTGTTGTTTGGTTTAAGGGGATACAGTAATGGTTTCATGGAGGTGGAGGGGTATTAAATGTCTCCATTCAGACTGAGGAGGTGAAAAGTGTAACCTGCTGTTGACCTCTGGAGTCATGAACAGCCAGGGGAACAGGGAGGATATTCTCAGGTTCCTCCCTCTCTCCATTATCCTCATGCGGAAACAATTAACATCGCTGATAACGTGCTGTACATATTTCCATCTATCGCTTATCTTATTTGTTTTTTTCCTCATGACGAAGGTCTTGTGTCCTCACTGTCACACCTCTGTTAAATCACAATTACATCTCATCTGGGTACAATAGGAGATAATGAAGACGGAGAGAAAAAGAGAGAGAGATTTAGTGGGGCCTCCATGTTTATCTGAATCATGGAGGTGAATTCTAGATGGAGTGATAAGGAAGAAAATAAGCAAACAAAAAAGCAAATATAGATAGAACGTAAGTGTAAAAGTGAGGGCAGACAGACAGACGACATGGGTACATACATGATGTTGGGGGCAGGCAGACAGACAGACGACATGGGTACATACATGATGTTGGGGGCAGGCAGACAGACGGACGACATGGGTACATACATGATGTTGGGGGCAGGCAGACAGACAGACGACATGGGTACATACATGATGTTGGGGGCAGGCAGACAGACGGACGACATGGGTACATACATGATGTTGGGGGCAGGCAGACAGACAGACGACATGGGTACATACATGATGTTGGGGACAGACAGACAGACGACATGGGTACATACATGATGTTGGGGGCAGGCAGACAGACAGACGACATGGGTACATACATGATGTTGGGGGCAGGCAGACAGACGGACGACATGGGTACATACATGATGTTAGGGGCAGGCAGACAGAGAGACGACATGGGTACATACATGATGTTGGGGGCAGGCAGACAGACGGACGACATGGGTACATACATGATGTTGGGGGCAGGCAGACAGACGGACGACATGGGTACATACATGATGATGGGTGCAGGCAGACAGATGGACGACATGGGTACATACATGATGATGGGGGCAGGCAGACAGACGGACGACATGGGTACATACATGATGTTGGGGCAGGCAGACAGACGGACGACATGGGTACATACATGATGATGGGGGCAGGCAGACAGATGGACGACATGGGTACATACATGATGTTGGGGCAGGCAGACAGACGGACGACATGGGTACATACATGATGATGGGGGCAGGCAGACAGACGGACGACATGGGTACATACATGATGTTGGGGCAGGCAGACAGACGGACGACATGGGTACATACATGATGATGGGGGCAGGCAGACAGAGAGACGACATGGGTACATACATGATGTTGGGGCAGGCAGACAGACGGACGACATGGGTACATACATGATGATGGGGGCAGGCAGACAGACGGACGACATGGGTACATACATGATGATGGGGGCAGGCAGACAGACGGACGACGTGGGTACATACATGATGATGGGGCAGGCAGACAGACGGACGACATGGGTACATACATGATGTTGGGGCAGGCAGACAGACGGACGACATGGGTACATACATGATGATGGGGGCAGGCAGACAGAGAGACGACATGGGTACATACATGATGTTGGGGCAGGCAGACAGACGGACGACATGGGTACATACATGATGATGGGGGCAGGCAGACAGACGGACGACGTGGGTACATACATGATGATGGGGGCAGGCAGACAGACGGACGACGTGGGTACATACATGATGTTGGGGGCAGGCAGACGAGTGTGTAGTGTTAGAGAACGGACGAGTGTGTAGTGTTAGAGAACCAATGAGCTGCTTATTTGTACCCACGGGACCTATCAGTACAGAATAGGTCACTACCTCTGACTCTGGGCTAGTGTGTGTGTGTGTCTCATTGTATATTTATTTGTTTCACTCAGTCAATCCTATATATGTGAATGGAAAGAATTGTTTAATGTCTAATCCTGACTCATATTACACCACAGAATAATCTGCATTATATTTTGCAAAAACAACATGACCCAGCTTTTTATCTAAAACTAAAGTTAACATTATCTCACCACACCATATGAGATGGACAACATGGCCCTAAAGATATGAAACAGACAGTAGATGTTGAGTAGTTTAGCGCCCTCCATCTGTTTTTGTTTTGGAATGGTTGAATAACCTTAGCTTGACCTCATCTACTCTGAGGTCAGCTGACATACTGCACTGTGATTGGACAATACTCAGCTACAGGACGTGAAGATGTTTAGCATTGTGTTGGGTTAACAGTTACCCTGTTAAAGGCTTAGTCTAAAGTTTGAACCATGTCAAAATAAAACCTTGAAAGTATGTTGAAGACAGAAATTCAAAGAAAATCCTCATACAACTCACCCTGGGGTTGTGGTTCAAAGTTGTAAAGAATGAACAGTGCACTCACCCATATACATGCACAGTATATCTACATCTGCATAGATGTGCACGTGAACACTCAAGCTTACACAAAAAAAGAAGGGGGGTGTCACATTTACTGTAAATTTGACACCCTTTTTGGGTAAGCTTGAGTGTTCAAATTCATGTCTATGCAAATGTAGATGTTTCACTCAGTCAATCCTATATATATGAAAGGAAATAATAGGTGTTTACTGTCTAATCCTGACTCATATCACACCACAGAATAATCTGCATTCTATTTTGCAAAAACAACATGACCCAGCTTTTTATCTCTTTTATCAAAACTAAAGCATTATCCCACCAAACTTACTATAAGTTTGACACCCCCCTTCCCTTTTTGTGTAAACCTGAGTGTTAACGTGCACATCTATGTAGATATAGATGTACTGTGCATGTATATGGGTGTGTGCACTGTTTAACATTCTGTCAGTAACATGTGATCTCCCCAGTTCATCTGTCCCACTCTAACAAAGGGATGTCCACTTGTCTTAGATGAATAGTATGGTATGGCCCTACCTGTCCAGGTGGCAGAGATGTAGCAGGGAGATATTAACCTACGGGTTTAGAAGACAATAATACCCCAGTGGTCAGGACCCTTTTTGAACTCACAACAAAAAGACAGTCCCTTTGCTGAGTTTGGTTGGGATGCTTCAGTGTGCCTTGTGATGAGTGTTGTGAATCGAGTTTAGCCTGGCTAGATTAGATCAGAGGGTTGCTGTGTTTGTTTGTTTTGATTTGGGAGGGGTACTGGTCCTGGGGGATCCCCTCCACCCCCACCCCATCTCCATCCCACAACAGATTCCCCCTCAGGACACTGCCGACTGGAGCCCCTCTGACCCCATCCTCACCCTGGCCACATTACCCAAGGCATCCTGGGGAAAAAAGGAGACTGCCATGGCTTACAGTCCACAACAGAAAATCACAACCAGACCGTTGGTTCAGGGTGAGCCACCCAGGGAGGCAGCCGCCAGCCCTCTCAAACCCACAAGGAGTTGATCCCAGTGGGGTGACTTCCCTTTCATCTGCCTGTGGGTCTCAACAGTTACACCGGGTGTGTGGTGGGCAAGGTCTCACAGCTAGACAGTGAACATGGCCTAGGGCATACTGACATTGTGACATGAGAGTTCAGTTTATTTTTGTGATATCTTTTATTAGATTTTTTTTAAAGCACAGAGGCTCAATAACATGAGAAAAAATTATGTTTAATTTGAAGCTATCAAGGCAATTATATGTATTTCTTTGCAATTAGTTTGCTATCCATGCTATCTAGCCTATTCATTTTGTTTTGGGGTCTTTTGCTCTTTTGTGAAGAAAATGCTGATCACATGATCAAGGTCAGGTGGAGGTCTAGTAGACCCACTGTGCTCAATAGTTTATATCCCCTCATCTTGCTATCCCTCCATCCTTCAATCCCTCCATCCACACAGACAGCATGACCACCCCATGTCTCCTCTCTCCCTCCTTCCCCTGACTCTACCTCATTCACTGACCTCTGCTTCATCTCCCACAAGCCCACAGGGCTGAGCAGCCTGGCACCAGACAGTTATTCAAACCCTCAGGCGCACAACTCACAACCACAGGTCAGAGATAGAGGAGGGAGAGAGAGAGCGGGAGAGTTGAACTGTATCTGTGTTCATTTTCTCAGTTTTGAGTGCATGACGATGTGTCAGCAGATGCTTTAGTTATAGTTGTGTTAAATCAAGTCACTCATTACTGTAGGTATACACTGAGTATACCAAACATTAGGAACATCTTACTAATATTGAGTTACACCACCTCAATTCGTCAAGGCATGTACTTTATAATATGTTGAAAGCGGTCCACAGGGATGCTGGCCCATGTTGACTCCAATGCTTCCCACAGTTGTGTCAAGTTGGCTGGATGTCCTTTGGGCTGTGGATCATTCTTGATACACACAGGAAACTGTTAAGCGTAAAAAACCCAGCAGCGTTGCAGTTCTTGACACAAACCAGTGCGCCTGGAACCTACTACCATACCCTGTTTAAAGGAACTGAAACATTTTGTCTTGCCTATTCACCCTCTGAGTTGTACAAATACACAATCCATGTCTCAACTATCTCAAGGCTTAAAAATAATGATTTAACATGTCTCCTCTTTATCTACACTGATTGAAGTGGATTTAACATGTTACATTAATAAGGGATCATAGCTTTCACCTGGATTCACCTGGTCAGTCTATGACATGGAAAGAGCAGCTGTTGTGTATGCTGGTAGCCTGCTGTGTAACTCAGTAGTGCATCTTCTTGGGGTAGGTCGACTTTTTGCCATTGCTTTTGGAACCACATTGCAATATTGTGCTTGGATGTTTTATGTTTTTTATACATTTTTAGTTGTTTGATGGATTTGCATAAGAAAATTATAATTAAATAAAATAAATCATTTTTAAAGCCCACGGAAAGTAATTCTCTTTTCTAAAGTTACTTATTTCTTTCAACCAATCCCTTTTCTTTAAAACTGAACAAAATATTTAAGTATGAATTAATTGTTTTTTTATTACATTTCATTTTAAGACCATGAAAAGAGAAATAAAAGTAGGGAGAAGCTGTGATTGGATTAAAAGTGGTCTTTGTAAACATTGTGACCTGAGCCTTTGACGCTCCCCCTTTCCTCCTTTTAAAGGAAGTCTTTTCATGACAGGAGCCAGAGAGATGAAGGTCTCTCGCTTGTGTTTTTTAGGTTTTGTTCTTCTAAATCCTGCTTAGTTTGTGTTTGTCTTAATGCTCTGCTTTTAACGATTAGGGAAAGAGGTTGAACCGCCATGTGAATATGTTATTTTAGCCCTGTAGAGAAGGGTAGAATATATCCTCTGAATATCAATAAATTACATGTTATTTCAATGGGTATTGGTGTGTTTGCTGTAGGTTGGTGTGTGTGAGAGAGGGGGGCAGGGACAGGGACAGGGAGGGAGAGAGAGAGGGGGACAGGGAGGGAGAGAGAGAGAGAGAGAGAGAGAGAGAGAGAGAGGAGAGAGAGGGGGGCAGGGAGAGAGGAGAGGGAGAGAGAGAGAGAGAGAGAGAGAGAGAGAGAGAGAGAGAGAGAGAGAGAGAGAGAGAGAGAGAGAGAGAGAGAGAGAGAGAGAGAGAGAGAGAGAGAGAGAGAGAGAGAGAGAGAGAGAGGCTATACACGGCCATGGAAAAGAGGGGACGAGAGAGAGAGACAGAGCAAGAGAGAGAGAACACAGAGAACACAGAAGGGATTGTTCAGAAACAGACTGAAGGACCTTTTAGCCTTATCTCTCTGAGCTACTCTTACAGAAAACCAAGCAGAGTACAAAAAATAATGCCTCATTCTTTCTCTCCTTCCCATTTCCCTTTTTCTCATTTCTCCTGTCTCCCTGTCGATCAGCCTAATTCATTTCTTCTCTCGTCTTTTGTCCATCACTATTTTCTAGCTACCCGCTAAACCCTCTTAACCCTTACTCTCCTCTTATTGATCCTCCTCTCAATATCTCACCTTCATGTTATAATATATTGTATACTCTTAGAAAAAAGTGCTATATAGAACCTAAAAGGGTTAATTGGCTGTCCCTGTAGGAGAACCCTTTGAATTACCCTTTTGGTTCCAGATAGAAGGGGAAATGGGGAAACCTGGTCAGTTGTACAACAGAATGGGGGAAACCTGGTCAGTTGTACAACAGAATGGGGGAAACCTGGTCAGTTGTACAACAGAATGGGGGAAACCTGGTCAGTTGTACAACAGAATGGGGGAAACCTGGTCAGTTGTACAACAGAATGGGGGAAACCTGGTCAGTTGTACAACAGAAAGGAGGAAACCTGGTCAGTTGTACAACAGAATGGAGGAAACCTGGTCAGTTGTACAACAGAATGGGGGAAACCTGGTCAGTTGTAAAACAGAATGGGGGAAACCTGGTCAGTTGTACAACAGAAAGGAGGAAACCTGGTCAGTTGTACAACAGAATGGGGGAAACCTGGTCAGTTGTACAACAGAATGGGGGAAACCTGGTCAGTTGTACAACAAATGGGGGAAACCTGGTCAGTTGTACAACAGAATGGGGTTGTAACCTGGTCAGTTGTACAACAGAATGGGGAAACCTGGAGTTGAAACCTGGCCAGTTGTACAACAGAATGGGGGAAACCTGGTCAGTTGTACAACAGAATGGGGGAAACCTGGTCAGTTGTACAACAGAAAGGAGGAAACCTGGTCAGTTGTACAACAGAAAGGGGGAAACCTGGTCAGTTGTACAACAGAATGGGGGAAACCTGGTCAGTTGTACAACAGAAAGGAGGAAACCTGGTCAGTTGTACAACAAAAAGGGGGAAACCTGGTCAGTTGTACAACAAAAAGGGGGAAACCTGGTCAGTTGTACAACAGAAAGGAGGAAACCTGGTCAGTTGTACAACAGAAAGGAGGAAACCTGGTCAGTTGTACAACAGAATGGGGGAAACCTGGTCAGTTGTACAACAGAAAGGAGGAAACCTGGTCAGTTGTACAACAGAAAGGGGGAAACCTGGTCAGTTGTACAACAGAAAGGAGGAAACCTGGTCAGTTGTACAACAGAAAGGGGGAAACCTGGTCAGTTGTACAACAGAAAGGAGGAAACCTGGTCAGTTGTACAACAGAATGGGGGAAACCTGGTCAGTTGTACAACAGAAAGGAGGAAACCTGGTCAGTTGTACAACAGAAAGGGGGAAACCTGGTCAGTTGTACAACAGAAAGGGGGAAACCTGGTCAGTTGTACAACAGAAAGGGGGAAACCTGGTCAGTTGTACAACAGAAAGGGGGAAACCTGGTCAGTTGTACAACAGAAAGGAGGAAACCTGGTCAGTTGTACAACAGAAAGGGGGAAACCTGGTCAGTTGTACAACAGAAAGGAGGAAACCTGGTCAGTTGTACAACAGAAAGGGGAAACCTGGTCAGTTGTACAACAGAAAGGGGGAAACCTGGTCAGTTGTACAACAGAAAGGGGGAAACCTGGTCAGTTGTACAACAGAAAGGAGGAAACCTGGCCAGTTGTACAACAGAATGGGGGAAACCTGGTCAGTTGTACAACAGAAAGGGGGAAACCTGGTCAGTTGTACAACAGAAAGGGGGAAACCTGGTCAGTTGTACAACAGAAAGGGGGAAACCTGGTCAGTTGTACAACAGAAAAGGGGAAACCTGGTCAGTGGGTTGACTGCCTTGCTCAGGGGCAGAAATCTTTTGCTTCCAGGTACTCAAGTTACTCAAGTAAAATTGAGTCACCCAGTAAAATACTACTTGAGTAAAAGTCTAAAAGTATTTGGATTTAAATACACTTAAGTATCAAAAGTAGAAGTGAAAGTATAAATCATTTCAGACAACACCATTTTCTTGTTTTTTTTTAATTAAAAATGTACGGATAGTGTACAACTCTCACACACTCATTTACAGATAGCCAGGGGCACACTCCAACTCTCACAAACTCATTTACAGATAGCCAGGGGCACACTCCAACTCTCACACACTCATTTACAGATAGCCAGGGGCACACTCCAACTCTCACACACTCATTTACAGATAGCCAGGGGCACACTCCAACTCTCACACACTCATTTACAGATAGCCAGGGGCACACTCCAACTCTCACACACTCATTTACAGATAGTCAAGGACACACTCCAACTCTCACACACTCATTTACAGATAGCCAGGGGCACACTCCAACTCTCACACACTCATTTACAGATAGCCAGGGGCACACTCCAACTCTCACACACTCATTTACAGATAGCCAGGGGCACACTCCAACTCTCACACACTCATTTACAGATAGCCAGGGGCACACTCCAACTCTCACACACTCATTTACAGATAGCCAGGGGCACACTCCAACTCTCACACACTCATTTACAGATAGCCAGGGCACACTCCAACTCTCACACACTCATTTACAGATAGCCAGGGGCACACTCCAACTCTCACACACTCATTTACAGATAGCCAGGGGCACACTCCAACTCTCACACACTCATTTACAGATAGCCAGGGGCACACTCCAACTCTCACACACTCATTTACAGATAGCCAGGGGCACACTCCAACTCTCACACACTCATTTACAGATAGCCAGGGGCACACTCCAACTCTCACACACTCATTTACAGATAGTCAAGGACACACTCCAACTCTCACACACTCATTTACAGATAGCCAGGGGCACACTCCAACTCTCACACACTCATTTACAGATAGCCAGGGGCACACTCCAACTCTCACACACTCATTTACAGATAGCCAGGGGCACACTCCAACTCTCACACACTCATTTACAGATAGCCAGGGGCACACTCCAACTCTCATACGATGTGAGCAAATGAGGTGAGAAGGGAGGTAAAGGCAAAAAAAAAGGCCATGGTGGCAAAGTAAATACAATATAGCAAGTAAAACACTGGAATGGTAGATTTGCAGTGGAAGAATGTGCAAAGTAGCAATAAAAATAATGGGGTGCAAAGGAGCAAAATAAATAAATAAATAAATACAGTAGGGGAAGAGGTAGTTGTTTGGGCTAAATTATAGATGGGCTATGTACAGTTGCAATGGTCTGTGAGCTGCTCTGACAGCTAGTGATTAAAGCTAGTGAGGGGGATAAGTGTTTCCAGTTTCAGAGATTTTTGTAGTTTGTTCCAGTCATTGGCAGCAGAGAACTGGAAGGAGAGGCGGCCAAAGGAAGAATTGGTTTTGGGGGTGACCAGAGAGATATACCTGCTGGAGCGCGTGCTACAGGTGGGTGCTGCTATGGTGACCAGCGAGCTGAGATAAGGGGGGACTTTACCTAGCAGTGTCTTGTAGATGACCTGGAGCCAGTGAGTTTGGCGATGAGTATGAAGCGAGGGCCAGCCAACGAGGGCATGCATTTGGTTTTACTTGTATTTAAGAGCAGTTGGAGGCCACGGAAGGAGAGTTGTATGGCATTGAAGCTCGTCTGGAGGGTTGTTAACACAGTGTCCAAAGAAGGGCCGGAAGTATACAGAATGGTGTCGTCTGCGTAGAGGTGGAGTATATATATCTACAGTATATCAACACAAATTGCCTTAGTGACATCTGTTGTTCAGCCCAGCCTGTAAGCATGTTGATTCTACAGCCGGGTAGGAGAGATTGCATGTATGCAGACTCCAAATCTATGCAGTTTACACACAACATCCAAACTGTTCCAATATCATTTTTCCCACAGTCTACAGCATGACAGATCTTTTAAGGAGGGGTGTAAGCTGCCTTTTACCAGAACCTCCATTTTAATTTGCATTTGTTTGTATGTGCCAGTCTCCATGTGTGTTTTTGTGTATGGTCTGACAATCCGCTGTAGCCCTCTACTCTCTCTCTCTCTTTGACAGAATGAAACGGATGGATAGCTAGATATCAAAGGGAGGCTGGCAGGGTGTGGTGAGCTGTTTGGGCCTCTCCGATGGTAAAGCACTTATTAATGAGATAGGCCTTATCTGCTCTCCTCCTAGGAATTCTGTCTTTGATCGGCCTCGACTCCAGAATGAATACATTTTTGATTGATAGGCTGAGATGACAGAGAGAGGCGGCATGCAGGGATCAGCCTGAGGGGAGAGGCGGCATGCAGGGATCAGCCTGAGGGGAGAGACGGCATGCAGGGATCAGCCTGAGGGGAGAGGCGGCATGCAGGGATCAGCCTGAGGGGAGAGGCGGCATGCAGGGATCAGCCTGAGGGGAGAGGCGGCATGCAGGGATCAGCCTGAGGGGAGAGGCGGCATGCAGGGATCAGCCTGAGGGGAGAGGCGGCATGCAGGGATCAGCCTGAGGGGAGAGGCGGCATGCAGGGATCAGCCTGAGGGAGAGGCGGCATGCAGGGATCAGCCTGAGGGGAGAGGCGGCATGCAGGGATCAGCCTGAGGGGAGAGGCGGCATGCAGGGATCAGCCTGAGGGGAGAGGCGGCATGCAGGGATCAGCCTGAGGGGAGAGGCGGCATGCAGGGATCAGCCTGAGGGGAGAGGCGGCATGCAGGAATCAGCCTGAGGGACGTAAGGACGGGTGGTATGGAGACTGATGCAACTGTAATGATATCCTTCATGTGATCAAAAAACTCTAGACAATTACACCTTAGAACAGGGGTTCCCAAACGTTTTTGGCCCGTGACTCACAATCTATTACAAATCAGTCTGAGAGTACTTTTTACAGTATTTGAATATGAAGAAGGTATGGTTTGAAGTGATTGAAATCTGAGTCAGAAAGGCATTGGGAAGTTAAGAAGATCATCAGGCAATCCTTTTATATGATCTCCTTTGTGGAAAAGAACCTCATCATTGATTATGTTTTTTTTCCCTTAGTCTGATTTAGTGCCTGGTCTTGTCCAATCTGTTCTAATGAGTCCTGCGCGGCTTGTGGACATTGCAAAGGGAAACAGAAGACACACACGTGTTCCTGAGAGTCGTATCTTTCAGTGATGGTTTCATCATATTTTGTAGCTTAAACGGTTCCAAACATAGAGCCACATTTGTGGAAAAAAAACAGAAGCTGCTCTGTTTACTACAACCGCATCTAGCTACTACCGGCGGTTACTGATGTAACCTCAGTTCTATGAACTAAGCGCGACCCCTAGTTTGAGAAACGCTGCTTTAGAAGATGACACTTCCGTTAATGGACGTGTACACGCTCTGGAATTGACACGTACTGTAGTGTACATACAGTCAACAACACACACATGATGCACACACCTTTACACATACAGTATAAGCACATATAAGGAGGATGCATTTCTACTCAAATGCAATCCACATACACCTACACACACATACATTCCCAGAGACACACCAAACAGACACCCTTATTCACTCACCTTAAACCCAACTATACACACAGACACCCGGGCACAAAGAAATGTCTTCCCTGTCTGAGACAGAGCGAGTAGAGGGAGAGAAGGCATGAGATAAAGCTCTCTCCCCAGCCTGTGGAGATGAGTTATAACCCACCCTGAAGGACGTGGTCTACAGAACAGAACAGCCAGCCTCTCCGCTCCATGAGACTGGGGTCTAACGCTCCCCACGAGGCCCAGAGAGACAGAGATAACACCCAGCCTCTCCGCTCCATGAGACTGGGGGCTAACGCTCCCCACGAGGCCCAGAGAGACAGAGATAACACCCAGCCTCTCCGCTCCATGAGACTGGGGGCTAACGCTCCCCACGAGGCCCAGAGAGACAGAGACAACACCCAGCCTCTCCGCTCCATGAGACTGGGGTCTAACGCTCCCCACGAGGCCCAGAGAGACAGAGATAACACCCAGCCTCTCCGCTCCATGAGACTGGGGGCTAACGCTCCCCACGAGGCCCAGAGAGACAGAGATAACACCCAGCCTCTCCGCTCCATGAGACTGGGGGCTGACGCTCCCCACGAGGCCCAGAGAGACAGAGATAACACCCAGCCTCTCCGCTCCATGAGACTGGGGTCTAACGCTCCCCACGAGGCCCAGAGAGACAGAGATAACACCCAGCCTCTCCGCTCCATGAGACTGGGGGCTAACGCTCCCCACGAGGCCCAGAGAGACAGAGATAACACCCAGCCTCTCCGCTCCATGAGACTGGGGTCTAACGCTCCCCACGAGGCCCAGAGAGACAGAGATAACACCCAGCCTCTCCGCTCCATGAGACTGGGGTCTAACGCTCCCCACGAGGCCCAGAGAGACAGAGATAACACCCAGCCTCTCCGCTCCATGAGACTGGGGGCTAACGCTCCCCACGAGGCCCAGAGAGACAGAGATAACACCCAGCCTCTCCGCTCCATGAGACTGGGGGCTAACGCTCCCCACGAGGCCCAGAGAGACAGAGATAACACCCAGCCTCTCCGCTCCATGAGACTGGGGGCTAACGCTCCCCACGAGGCCCAGAGAGACAGAGATAACACCCAGCCTCTCCGCTCCATGAGACTGGGGGCTAACGCTCCCCACGAGGCCCAGAGAGACAGAGATAACACCCAGCCTCTCCGCTCCATGAGACTGGGGTCTAACGCTCCCCACGAGGCCCAGAGAGACAGAGACAACACCCAGCCTCTCCGCTCCATGAGACTGGGGGCTAACGCTCCCCACGAGGCCCAGAGAGACAGAGATAACACCCAGCCTCTCCGCTCCATGAGACTGGGGTCTAACGCTCCCCACGAGGCCCAGAGAGACAGAGATAACACCCAGCCTCTCCGCTCCATGAGACTGGGGGCTAACGCTCCCCACGAGGCCCAGAGAGACAGAGACAACACCCAGCCTCTCCGCTCCATGAGACTGGGGGCTAACGCTCCCCACGAGGCCCAGAGAGACAGAGACAACACCCAGCCTCGCAATAAAACCTTGACCACATGGAGGACAGGAAACATTGAATCAGTGCCCCCCAAGCCATCTCTCTCCCCCCTCCCTCACCCCCAGCCCTCCAACATGGGGTGACTGAGCATGACCATTACAGCGACATGTCACCTTGTTATGAGTCTCTGCCAGCGCGGTGAGGAGGGTAAATGAAAGAAGCCATAACTGCAGCTCTGTCAGCACGTCAACCGCCATTCATCACGATGGCAGCAGGCGCAGGGATAAACCTCCCGTCAGGTAGGCAGATCGATCAATGTGACAGGCACATTTCAGGGATCCAAATCAATCACGCGAAACAAAGGGAAAGGATTCTGGTGCTAGATAGAGGACATTAGGTCTAATTCTGGATGAGTCAGGAGAAAAGGCTTGAACAACTTATGTTGACCTGCATCAATGAGAGAACTGACTTTATTTGGTTTGTGATACAGTGTAGCGTATAAGGATAAACCCAGTTAATGATCCCAGTTACAGTGTACTGCTAGGCCCACATCATTCTACTGACCCATACAATAGGTACTTCTGTTGCTAACATAATTGTTACTGTACATACAGCATAAACAGTTCAGATATCATTATGTATATTATAAGGTTCGTAAGACTAGATACAAGATCCTAGATTACATGAACACCCTTCACCGAACCAGACCACGGAGAAAGATCAGACATGCTAGTGGCTTTACAGACTGAATACCAGGACTGTGACAGCTTGAGAACATCACACTACATCCAGAACATGATGAAATCAAGCAAAGTTCAAACAAAGAGTGGTTGGAAAAGAGGGAGGGATGGGAGGAGGGCGGTTAGATGATAAGAGCGCAAAAAAATGAAGCTGAGAAATGGTTCAAAAGAGCAATCACCAGCCAGAGACTGATAAACCAACGACTCGTTAATGAGAAGTGTACAACTCATGGGGATATGGTTGGTTTATGCTCATAAATCTCTCTCTCTCTCTCTCTCTCTCTATGGATTGAAATATCCTTAAGATTCTAATTCCATTCACAAAAGTTGGTCTAATTGGTCATTTAAATGCACAAAAAGGCCTACACACCTGCATATTATTAGAACAGCTAAGTGCTGATGATTGTGTTGTTCAAACCACTCAAGAACTACCTTTCAAACACCCATCAAATAGAATTTATTAGGAGGAATTTATTGAGGAGGAAAATACAAAATGAATGAGCAGTAAATGAGGAGGTAGAGAGACAGAGACAGAGAGTTAAAGAGGTAGAGGAAGAGAGACAGAGTGGTAGAAAGACAGAGAGAATTAAAGAGGTAGAGGAAGAGAGACAGAGTGGTAGAGAGACAGAGAGAATTAAAGAGGTAGAGGAAGAGAGACAGAGTGGTAGAGAGACAGAGAGAATTAAAGAGGTAGAGGAAGAGAGACAGAGTGGTAGAGAGACATAGAGGTGGAATGGTAGAGAGGTAGTGTGGTAGAGAGACAGATAGGTGGAGTGGTAGAGAGGTCGTGTGGTAGAGAGACAGAGAGGTAGAGTGACAGAGAGGTAGAGAGGTAGTGTGGTAGAGAGACAGAGAGGTAGAGAGGTAGTGTGGTAGAGAGACAGAGAGGTAGTGTGGTAGAGAGACAGAGAGGTGGAGTGACAGAGAGGTAGAGAGGTAGTGTGGTAGAGAGACAGAGAGGTGGAGTGGTAGAGAGGTAGTGTGGTAGAGAGACAGAGAGGTAGAGTGACAGAGAGGTAGAGAGGTAGTGTGGTAGAGAGACAGAGAGGTGGAGTGGTAGAGAGGTAGTGTGGTAGAGAGACAGAGAGGTAGAGTGACAGAGAGGTAGAGAGGTAGTGTGGTAGAGAGACAGAGAGGTGGAGTGGTAGAGAGGTAGTGTGGTAGAGAGACAGAGAGGTAGAGTGACAGAGAGGTAGAGAGGTAGTGTGGTAGAGAGGTAGTGTGGTAGAGAGACAGAGAGGTGGAGTGACAGAGAAGTAGAAAGACAGAGAGGTGGAGTGACAGAGAAGTAGAAAGACAGAGAGGTGGAGTGACAGAGAAGTAGAAAGACAGAGAGATGGAGTGGTAGAGAGGTAGTGTGGTAGAGAGACAGAGAGGTAGAGTGACAGAGAGGTAGAGAGGTAGTGTGGTAGAGAGACAGAGAGGTGGAGTGGTAGAGAGGTAGTGTGGTAGAGAGACAGAGAGGTAGAGTGACAGAGAGGTAGAGAGGTAGTGTGGTAGAGAGGTAGTGTGGTAGAGAGACAGAGAGGTGGAGTGACAGAGAAGTAGAAAGACAGAGAGGTGGAGTGACAGAGAGGTAGAGAGACAGAGAGGTAGAGAGACAGAGAGGTAGTGTGGTAGATAGAAAGAGAGGTAGAAAGACAGAGAGGTACAGAGACAGAGGTAGTGTGGTAGAGAGACAGAGAGGTAGAGAGGTAGTGTGGTAGAGAGACAGAGAGACAGAGAGGTATAGAGACAGAGAGGTAGAGAGACAGAGAGGTGTAGAGACAGAGAGGTGGAGAGAGAGAGGTGGAGTAACAGAGAGAGAGTGGTAGAGAGACAGAGAGGTGGAGTCACAGAGGTAGAGAGAGGTGGAGTAACAGAGAGAGAGAGTGGTAGAGAGACAGAGTGGTAGAGAGACAGAGAGGTAGAGAGACAGAGAGGTGGAGAGACAGAGAGGTAGAAAGACAGAGAGGTAGAGAGACAGAGAGGTAGAGAGACAGAGAGGTAGAGAGACAGAGAGGTAGAGAGACAGAGAGGTAGAAAGACAGAGAGGTAGAGAGACAGAGAGGTAGAGAGACAGAGAGGTAGAGAGACAGAGAGGTAGAAAGACAGAGAGGTAGAGAGAGAGACAGAGAGGTAGAGAGACAGAGAGGTAGAGAGACAGAGAGGTAGAAAGACAGAGAGGTAGAAAGACAGAGAGGTAGAGAGACAGAGAGGTAGAGAGACAGAGAGGTAGAGAGACAGAGAGGTAGAGAGACAGAGAGGTAGAGAGATAGAGAGGTAGAGAGACAGAGAGGTAGAGAGACAGAGAGGTAGAGAGACAGAGAGGTAGAGAGACAGAGAGGTAGAGAGACAGAGAGGTAGAGAGACAGAGAGACAGAGAGGTAGTGTGGTAGAGAGACAGAGAGGTAGAGAGGTAGAGAGACAGAGAGGTAGTGTGGTAGAGAGACAGAGAGGTAGAGAGACAGAGAGGTAGAGAGACAGAGAGGTAGAGAGACAGAGAGGTAGTGTGGTAGAGAGACAGAGAGGTAGAGAGACAGAGAGGTAGTGTGGTAGAGAGACAGAGAGGTAGAGAGACAGAGAGGTGGAGAGGTGGAGTGACTGAGTGGTAGAGAGACAGGGGTAGAGAGACAGAGTGGTAGAGAGACAGAGAGGTAGAGAGACAGAGAGGTAGAGAGACAGAGAGGTAGAAAGACAGAGAGGTAGAGAGACAGAGAGGTAGAGAGACAGAGAGGTAGAGAGACAGAGAGGTAGAGAGACAGAGAGGTAGAGAGACAGAGAGGTAGAGAGAGAGAGAGGTAGAGAGAGAGATAGAGAGGTAGAGAGACAGAGAGGTAGAGAGACAGAGAGGTAGAGAGACAGAGAGGTAGAGAGACAGAGAGGTAGAGAGACAGAGAGGTAGAGAGACAGAGAGGTAGAGAGACAGAGAGACAGAGAGGTAGTGTGGTAGAGAGACAGAGAGGTAGAGAGACAGAGACAGAGAGGTAGAGAGACAGAGAGGTAGTGTGGTAGAGAGACAGAGAGGTAGAGAGACAGAGAGGTAGAGAGACAGAGAGGTAGAGAGACAGAGAGGTAGTGTGGTAGAGAGACAGAGAGAGGTAGAGAGACAGAGAGGTAGTGTGGTAGAGAGACAGAGAGGTAGAGAGACAGAGAGGTGGAGAGGTGGAGTGACTGAGTGGTAGAGAGACAGGGGTAGAGAGACAGAGTGGTAGAGACAGAGAGGTGGAGTGACAGAGAGGTGGAGAGACAAGAGAGGTAGAGAGACAAGAGAGGTAGAGAGACAAGAGAGGTAGAGCGACAGCATGGTAGAGAGACAGCGAGGTACAGAGACAGAGAGGTAGAGAGACAGCGAGGTACAGAGACAGAGAGGTAGAGAGACAGCGAGGTACAGAGACAGCGAGGTAGAGAGACAGCGAGGTACAGAGACAGAGAGGTAGAGAGACAGCGAGGTACAGAGACAGAGAGGTAGAGAGACAGCGAGGTACAGAGACAATGGTACAGAGACAGGGTGTTAGAGACGTTGAGGTAGAAAGATAGTACATAGCCATATTTGTGAGATCCAGGAGCAGACTGAGGGCTGTGAGATCCAGGAGCAGACTGAGGGCTGTGAGATCCAGGAGCAGACTGCAGACTGAGGGCTGTGAGATCCAGGAGCAGACTGAGGGCTGTGAGATCCAGGAGCAGACTGAGGGCTGTGAGATCCAGGAGCAGACTGAGGGCTGTGAGATCCAGGAGCAAACTGAGGGCCGTGAGATCCAGGAGCAGACTGAGGGCCGTGAGATCCAGGAGCAGACTGAGGGCCGTGAGATCCAGGAGCAGACTGAGGGCTGTGAGATCCAGGAGCAGACTGAGGGCCGTGAGATCCAGGAGCAGACTGAGGGCCGTGAGATCCAGGAGCAGACTGAGGGCCGTGAGATCCAGGAGCAGACTGAGGGCTGTGAGATCCAGAAGCAGACTGAGGGCTGTGAGATCCAAGAGCAGACTGAGGGCTGTGAGATCCAGGAGCAGACTGAGGGCTGTGAGATCCAGGAGCAGACTGAGGGTTGTGAGATCCAGGGGCAGACTGAGGGCTGTGAGATGTGAGATGGGCCGTGCCCCATAAACAAAGAGCTGACAGCTCACCCATCACACAGACAGGCCTGCCTTCTGCTGCCCAGATAAAGCAGGGCGCACGCTCCTGTATCAATACCATCCATCATCCCTCATCCACCCGCAGTCCCAGCTAACCACCTCCCTATCCGCTCCTACCCCTTCCCATCTATACACCCGCCATCCCATCAGACCCTAATCTCTCCCTACACCTGCCATCCCATCAGACCCTAGTCTCTCCCCACACCTGCCCATCTATACACCTGCCATCTCATCAGACCCTAATCTCTCCCTACACCTGCCATCCCATCAGACCCTAGTCCCTCCCCACACCTGCCCATCTATACACCTGCCATCCCATCAGACCCTACTCTCTCCCTACACCTGCCATCCCATCAGACCCTAGTCTCTCCCTCCACCCGCCATCCCATCAGACCCTAGTCTCTCCCTACACCTGTAATCCCATCAGACCCTAGTCTCTCCCTACACCTGCCCATCTATACACCTGCCATCCCATCAGACCCTACTCTCTCCCTACACCTGCCATCCCATCAGACCCTAGTCTCTCCCTACACCTGTCCATCTATACACCTGCCATCCCATCAGACCCTAGTCTCTCCCTACACCTGTCCATCTATACACCTGCCATCCCATCAGACCCTAGTCTCTCCCTACACCTGCCCATCTATACACCTGCCATCCCATCAGACCCTACTCTCTCCCTACACCTGCCATCCCATCAGACCCTAGTCTCTCCCTACACCTGCCATCCCATCAGACCCTAGTCTCTCCCTACACCTGCCCATCTATACACCTGCCATCCCATCAGACCCTCTCCCCTACACCTGCCCATCTATACACCTGCCATCCCATCAGACCCTACTCTCTCCCTACACCTGTCCATCTATACACCTGCCATCCCATCAGACCCTACTCTCTCCCTACACCTGCCATCCCATCAGACCCTAGTCTCTCCCTACACCTGTCCATCTATACACCTGCCATCCCATCAGACCCTACTCTCTCCCTACACCTGTCCATCTATACACCTGCCATCCCATCAGACCCTAGTCTCTCCCTACACCTGTCCATCTATACACCTGCCATCCCATCAGACCCGAGTCTCTCCCTACACCTGCCATCCCATCAGACCCTAGTCTCTCCCTACACCTGTCCATCTATACACCTGCCATCCCATCAGACCCTCCTCTCTCCCTACACCTGCCATCCCATCAGACCCTAGTCTCTCCCTACACCTGTCCATCTATACACCTGCCATCCCATCAGACCCTAGTCTCTCCCTACACCTGCCCATCTATACACCTGCCATCCCATCAGACCCTACTCTCTCCCTACACCTGTCCATCTATACACCTGCCATCCCATCAGACCCTAGTCTCTCCCTACACCTGTCCATCTATACACCTGCCATCCCATCAGACCCTAGTCTCTCCCTACACCTCCCTACACCTGCCCATCTATACACCTGCCATCCCATCAGACCCTACTCTCTCCCTACACCTGCCATCCCCCTATCAGCCATCCCATCAGACCCTAGTCTCCCCTCACCTGCCCATCTATACACTGCCATCCCATCAGACCCTAGTCTCTCCCTACACCTGCCCATCTATACACCTGCCATCCCATCAGACCCTAGTCTCTCCCTACACCTGCCCATCTATACACCTGCCATCCCATCAGACCCTAGTCTCTCCCTACACCTGCCCATCTATACACCTGCCATCCCATCAGACCCTACTCTCTCCCTCCACCTGCCATCCCATCAGACCCTTGTCTCTCCCTACACCTGCCATCCCATCAGACCCTAGTCTCTCCCTACACCTGTCCATCTATACATACACCTGCCATCCCATCAGACCCTACTCTCTCCCTACACCTGCCATCCCATCAGACCCTTGTCTCTCCCTACACCTGTCCATCTATACACCTGCCATCCCATCAGACCCTAGTCTCTCCCTACACCTGCCATCCCATCAGACCCTTGTCTCTCCCTACACCTGTCCATCTATACACCTGCCATCCCATCAGACCCTAGTCTCTCCCTACACCTGCCATCCCATCAGACCCTTGTCTCTCCCTACACCTGTCCATCTATACACCTGCCATCCCATCAGACCCTAGTCTCTCCCTACATTTACATTACATTTAAGTCATTTAGCAGACGCTCTTATCCAGAGCGACTTACAAATTGGTGCATACACCTTATGACAACCAGTGGAACAGCCACTTGCATCTAAATCTTGTTGGGGGGAGAAGGATTACCTACCCTTACTTACCCTATCCTAGGTATTCCTTGAAGAGGTGGGGTTTCAGGTGTCTCCGGAAGGTGGTGATTGACTCCGCTGTCCTGGCGTCGTGAGGGAGTTTGTTCCACCATTGGGGGCCAGAGCAGCGAACAGTTTTGACTGGGCTGAGCGGGAACTGTACTTCCTCAGTGGTAGGGAGGCGAGCAGGCCAGAGGTGGATGAACGCAGTGCCCTTGTTTGGGTGTAGGGCCTGATCAGAGCCTGGAGGTACTGAGGTGCCGTTCCCCTCACAGCTCCGTGGCGAGCACCATGGTCTTGTAGCGGATGCGAGCTTCAACTGGAAGCCAGTGGAGAGAGCGGAGGAGCGGGGTGACGTGAGAGAACTTGGGAAGGTTGAACACCAGACGGGCTGCGGCGTTCTGGATGAGTTGTAGGGGTTTAATGGCACAGGCAGGGAGCCCAGCCAACAGCGAGTTGCAGTAATCAAGACGGGAGATGACAAGTGCCTGGATTAGGACCTGCGCCGCTTCCTGTGTGAGGCAGGGTCGTACTCTGCGGATGTTGTAGAGCATGAACCTACAGGAACGGGACACCGCCTTGATGTTAGTTGAGAACGTCAGGGTGTTGTCCAGGATCACGCCAAGGTTCTTAGCGCTCTGGGAGGAGGACACAATGGAGTTGTCAACCGTGATGGCGAGATCATGGAACGGGCAGTCCTTCCCCGGGAGGAAGAGGAGCTCCGTCTTGCTGAGGTTCAGCTTGAGGTGGTGATCCGTCATCCACACTGATATGTCTGCCAGACATGCAGAGATGCGATTCGCCACCTGGTCATCAGAAGGGGGAAAGGAGAAGATTAATTGTGTGTCGTCTGCATAGCAATGATAGGAGAGACCATGTGAGGTTATGACAGAGCCAAGTGACTTGGTGTATAGCGAGAATAAGAGAGGGCCTAGAACAGAGCCCTGGGGGACACCAGTGGTGAGAGCGCGTGGTGAGGAGACAGATTCTCGCCACGCCACCTGGTAGGAGCGACCTGTCAGGTAGGACGCAATCCAAGCGTGGGCCGCGCCGGAGATGCCCAACTCGGAGAGGGTGGAGAGGAGGATCTGATGGTTCACAGTATCGAAGGCAGCCGATAGGTCTAGAAGGATGAGAGCAGAGGAGAGAGAGTTAGCTTTAGCAGTGCGGAGCGCCTCCGTGATACAGAGAAGAGCAGTCTCAGTTGAATGACTAGTCTTGAAACCTGACTGATTTGGATCAAGAAGGTCATTCTGAGAGAGATAGCGGTAGAGCTGGCCAAGGACGGCACGCTCAAGAGTTTTGGAGAGAAAAGAGAGAAGGGATACTGGTCTGTAGTTGTTGACATCGGAGGGATCGAGTGTAGGTTTTTTCAGAAGGGGTGCAACTCTCGCTCTCTTGAAGACGGGAGGGACGTAGCCAGCGGTCAGGGATGAGTTGATGAGCGAGGTGAGGTAAGGGAGAAGGTCTCCGGAAATGGTCTGGAGAAGAGAGGAGGGGATAGGGTCAAGCGGGCAGGTTGTTGGGCGGCCGGCCGTCACAAGACGCGAGATTTCATCTGGAGAGAGAGGGAGAAAGAGGTCAGAGCATAGGGTAGGGCAGTGTGAGCAGAACCAGCGGTGTCGTTTGACTTAGCAAACGAGGATCGGATGTCATCGACCTTCTTTTCAAAATGGTTGACGAAGTCATCTGCAGAGAGGGAGGAGGGAGGGGGGAAGGATTCAGGAGGGAGGAGAAGGTGGCAAAGAGCTTCCTAGGGTTAGAGGCAGATGCTTGGAACTTAGAATGGTAGAAAGTGGCTTTAGCAGCAGAGACAGAGGAGGAAAATGTAGAGAGGAGGGAGTGAAAGGATGCCAGGTCCGCAGGGAGGCGAGTTTTCCTCCATTTCCGCTCGGCTGCCCGGAGCCCTGTTCTGTGAGCTCGCAATGAGTCGTCGAGCCACGGAGCGGGAGGGGAGGACCGAGCCGGCCTGGAGGATAGGGGACATAGGGAGTCAAAGGATGCAGTAAGGGAGGAGAGGAGGGTTGAGGAGGCAGAATCAGGAGATAGGTTGGAGAAAGTTTGAGCAGAGGGAAGAGAAGATAGGATGGAAGAGGAGAGAGTAGCGGGGGAGAGAGAGCGAAGGTTGGGACGGCGCGATACCATCCGAGTAGGGGCAGTGTGGGAAGTGTTGGATGAGAGCGAGAGGGAAAAGGATACAAGGTAGTGGTCGGAGACTTGGAGGGGAGTTGCAATGAGGTTAGTGGAAGAACAGCATCTAGTAAAGATGAGGTCAAGCGTATTGCCTGCCTTGTGAGTAGGGGGAAGGTGAGAGGGTGAGGTCAAAAGAGGAGAGGAGTGGAAAGAAGGAGGCAGAGAGGAATGAGTCAAAGGTAGACGTGGGGAGGTTAAAGTCGCCCAGAACTGTGAGAGGTGAGCCGTCCTCAGGAAAGGAGCTTATCAAGGCATCAAGCTCATTGATGAACTCTCCAAGGGAACCTGGAGGGCGATAAATGATAAGGATGTTAAGCTTGAAAGGGCTGGTAACTGTGACAGCATGGAATTCAAAGGAGGCAATAGACAGATGGGTAAGGGGAGAAAGAGAGAAAGACCACTTGGGAGAGATGAGGATCCCGGTGCCACCACCCCGCTGACCAGAAGCTCTCGGGGTGTGCGAGAACACGTGGGCGGACGAGGAGAGAGCAGTAGGAGTAGCAGTGTTATCTGTGGTGATCCATGTTTCCGTCAGTGCCAAGAAGTCAAGGGACTGGAGGGAGGCATAGGCTGAGATGAACTCTGCCTTGTTGGCCGCAGATTGGCAGTTCCAGAGGCTACCGGAGACCTGGAACTCCACGTGGGTCGTACGCGCTGGGACCACCAGGTTAGGGTGGTCGCGGCCACGCGGTGTGGAGCGTTTGTATGGTCTGTGCAGAGAGGAGAGAACAGGGATAGACAGACACATAGTTGACAGGCTACAGAAAAGGCTACGCTAATGCAAGGAAATTGGAATGACAAGCGGACTACACGTCTCGAATGTTCATTAAGTTAGGCTTACGTAGCAAGAATCTTATTGACTAAAATGATTAAAATGATACAGTACTGCTAAAGTAGGCTAGCTGGCAGTAGCTGCGTTGTTGACACTACACTAATCAAGTCGTTCCGTTGAGTGTAATAATTTCTACAGTGCTGCTATTCGGGGGCTAGCTGGCTAGCTAGCAGTGTTGTTTACGTTACGTTGAGTTAAAAGAACGACAATAGCTGGCTAGCGAACCTCAGTGAATTAAGATAATCACTCCAAGGCTACACACACTAAACTACACAATTATCTTGGAAACAAAGACAGCTATGTAGCTAGCTAACACTGAACTAATCAAGTCGTACAGTTGAGTGAATAGCACTACAGTGATGCTAATCTGTGTGCGTTAGCTAGCGTTGCTAGCTCCTGGGCGAATAGCAGTGAAGGCTACGTTAGGGCGACGAAATACGAAATACGATAATTATGCAATTATCTCTGATACAAGGACGGCTATGTAGCTAGCTAAGAAGAATGGCTAAGATTATGTAGCTAGCTAACAGTAAACTAATCAAGTCGTACAGTTGAGTGAATAGCACTACAGTGATGCTAATCTGTGTGCGTTAGCTAGCGTTAGCTAGCTCCTGGGCGAATAGCAGTGAAGGCTACGTTAGGGCAACGAAATACGATAATTATGCAATTATCTCTGATACAAGGACGGCTATGTAGCTAGCTAAGAAGAATTGCTAAGATTAGACAAATCAACCGTTGTACTATAATGAAATGTAATGAAAAAGTTATACAACCTGCAGAGCGAAGTGCGAATGCGACCGCTCGCTCCAACCGGAACCGGAAACTACACCTGCCATCCCATCAGACCCTAGTCTCTCCCTACACCTGTCCATCTATACACCTGCCATCCCATCAGACCCTACTCTCTCCCTACACCTGCCATCCCATCAGACACTTGTCTCTCCCTACACCTGTCCATCTATACACCTGCCATCCCATCAGACCCTAGTCTCTCCCTACACCTGCCATCCCATCAGACCCTAGTCTCTCCCTACACCTGCCCATCTATACACCTGCCATCCCATCAGACCCTACTCTCTCCCTACACCTGTCCATCTATACACCTGCCATCCCATCAGACCCTAGTCTCTCCCTACACCTGTCCATCTATACACCTGCCATCCCATCAGACCCGAGTCTCTCCCTACACCTGCCCATCTATACACCTGCCATCCCATCAGACCCTACTCTCTCCCTACACCTGCCATCCCATCAGACCCTAGTCTCTCCCTACACCTGTCCATCTATACATACACCTGCCATCCCATCAGACCCTACTCTCTCCCTACACCTGCCATCCCATCAGACCCTTGTCTCTCCCTACACCTGTCCATCTATACACCTGCCATCCCATCAGACCCTAGTCTCTCCCTACACCTGTCCATCTATACACCTGCCATCCCATCAGACCCTTGTCTCTCCCTACACCTGCCCATCTATACACCTGCCATCCCATCAGACCCTACTCTCTCCCTACACCTGCCATCCCATCAGACCCTTGTCTCTCCCTACACCTGTCCATCTATACACCTGCCATCCCATCAGACCCTAGTCTCTCCCTACACCTGCCCATCTATACACCTGCCATCCCATCAGACCCTACTCTCTCCCTACACCTGCCATCCCATCAGACCCTACTCTCTCCCTACACCTGTCCATCTATACACCTGCCATCCCATCAGACCCTAGTCTCTCCCTACACCTGCCCATCTATACACCTGCCATCCCATCAGACCCTAGTCTCTCCCTACACCTGCCCATCTATACACCTGCCATCCCATCAGACCCTAGTCTCTCCTTACACCTGTCATCCCATCAGATCCTAGTCTCTCCCTATACCTGCCATCCCCTCAGACCCTAGTCTCTCCCTACACCTGCCATCCCATCAGACCCTAGTCTCTCCCTCCACCCGCCATCCCATCAGACCCTAGTCTCTCCCTACACCTGCCCATCTATACACCTCCCATCCCATCAGACCCTAGTCTCTCCCTACACCTGTCATCCCATCAGACCCTAGTCTCTCCCTACACCTGCCCATCTATACACCTCCCATCCCATCAGACCCTAGTCTCTCCCTACACCTGTCATCCCATCAGACCCTAGTCTCTCCCTACACCTGTCATCCCATCAGACCCTAGTCTCTCCCTACACCTCCCATCCCATCAGACCCTAGTCTCTCCCTACACCTGTCATCCCATCAGACCCTAGTCTCTCCCTACACCTGCCCATCTATACACCTGCCATCCCATCAGACCCTACTCTCTCCCTACACCTGCCATCCCATCAGACCCTAGTCTCTCCCTACACCTGTCCATCTATACACCTGCCATCCCATCAGACCCTCCTCTCTCCCTACACCTGCCATCCCATCAGACCCTAGTCTCTCCCTACACCTGTCCATCTATACACCTGCCATCCCATCAGACCCTAGTCTCTCCCTACACCCGCCATCCCATCAGACGCTAGTCTCTCCCTACACCTGTCATCCCATCAGACCCTAGTCTCTCCCTACACCTGCCATCCCATCAGACCCTAGTCTCTCCCTCCACCCGCCATCCCATCAGACCCTAGTCTCTCCCTACACCTGTCATCCCATCAGACCCTAGTCTCTCCCTACACCTGTCATCCCATCAGACCCTAGTCTCTCCCTACACCTGCCATCCCATCAGACCCTAGTCTCTCCCTACACCTGCCCATCTCCACCTGTACACCTGTCTTCCCATGAGCCCTTACAGGTACACTAGTAGTCGTCAGCCCTAGTTGTGGAGTGTTATGTTAAATCATTCCAGGTGTCTACCATTTTCTGTGTCTTACCACTGGCATTTGGAGACGCAACTAAGATACTGTATGGTATAGTTTTTATGATAGTTTCTATCTACAGTACATTTAGAGATTAAACTAAGATACTGTATGGTATAGTTTTTTATGATAGTTTCTATCTACAGTACATTTAGAGATGAAACTAAGATACTGTATGTTATAGTTTTTATGATAGTTTCTATCTACAGTACATTTAGAGATGAAACTAAGATACTGTATGGTATAGTTTTTATGATAGTTTCTATCTACAGTACATTTAGAGATGCAACTAAGATACTGTATGTTATAGTTTTTTATGATAGTTTCTATCTACAGTACATTTAGAGATGAAACTAAGATACTGTATGTTATAGTTTTTATGATAGTTTCTATCTACAGTACATTTAGAGATGAAACTAAGATACTGTATGGTATAGTTTTTATGATAGTTTCTATCTACAGTACATTTAGAGATGCAACTAAGATACTGTATGTTATAGTTTTTTATGATAGTTTCTATCTACAGTACATTTAGAGATGAAACTAAGATACTGTATGTTATAGTTTTTTATGATAGTTTCTATCTACAGTACATTTAGAGATGAAACTAAGATACTGTATGGTATAGTTTTTTATGATAGTTTCTATCTACAGTACATTTAGAGATGCAACTAAGATACTGTATGGTATAGTTTTTATGATAGTTTCTATCTCCAGTACATTTAGATTGTTAAAGCAGTTGTCGGAGAGGTTTACCTCTTAAAGAACTGTGCCAAATGATTTCTGGAACTTGGATTGCCCCATTTTAAACAGTGATTCAGGGAAATGTAGCTCCTCAAATGGCCATTCAAGGCCCCCATTATTCCCTCATCACTTGTGTTTTTGTTTCCATATCTCTCACCTTCCTCACTCCTTTTTGTTGCTCATGGGGAATAATATTATGCAAATGAAGACTGGCACCCTGAAATAAAATCTATGTTGAAACACACCCATCCTCACTGCCCCTAAATATGTGCACATACACACATTCACTCTCTTTGAACCATTTTGTTTGTCCTGTCTGTCTCTCACACACACTCTCACAATGGTCTCAACCTCATCACACCTCTCCCGCTAAGTCTGCTCCACTTGAGTCAAACTGGACAGCCATGGAGACAGGAAGACACAGAAGGAGTGATGAAAGCTCCAGAATAATCATCAGCCATATGGGCCAATAGTATTGTGCCTTATCTGGCTTTTGGGAGGAGGAAAAGGGAGAAAGGAAAATTCACAAATCTGTGTGGAAAGAGACACACACACTTTCATGCACTTTATTCAAGCTGCCGCTTCCACTCCATCCTTGCCACACGTGCATGTGTGTACACACACCTTTCTATTGGTCCTCTCTCTCGCTTTCTCTCTGGAATGGAGCATCCCCGTGTTCTGTTAGGCAGAGGTTATGGAGGTTTCAGTGGGCCTCCAATCACAGCTCTGACAGTAGAGGAAAAGTGTCTTGCGGTGTTGAGTGAGGCTTGACATGCGTATTTGTGCTTTCCTGCACTGATTCAGTATGCTCCAGGGAGCTCTCCTTCACTGCTGGATAACATGGAGAAATACTGAACTGTGGAGTGTGGATATACTCTATCTACATAGTGAGGCAGGGGAAGGAGGGATGATCAGTGAGAGGTGTGGCAGGGTGAAAAAGAGCAATCACCAGCCAGAGACTGATAAACCAACGACTCGTTAATGAGAAGTGTACAACTCATGGGGATATGGTTGGTTTATGCTCATAAATCTCTCTCTCTCTCTCTCTCTCTCTATGGATTGAAATATCCTTAAGATTCTAATTCCATTCACAAAAGTTGGTCTAATTGGTCATTTAAATGCACAAAAAGGCCTACACACCTGCATATTATTAGAACAGCTAAGTGCTGATGATTGTGTTGTTCAAACCACTCAAGAACTACCTTTCAAACACCCATCAAATAGAATTTATTAGGAGGAATTTATTGAGGAGGAAAATACAAAATGAATGAGCAGTAAATGAGGAGGTAGAGAGACAGAGACAGAGAGTTAAAGAGGTAGAGGAAGAGAGACAGAGTGGTAGAAAGACAGAGAGAATTAAAGAGGTAGAGGAAGAGAGACAGAGTGGTAGAGAGACAGAGAGAATTAAAGAGGTAGAGGAAGAGAGACAGAGTGGTAGAGAGACAGAGAGAATTAAAGAGGTAGAGGAAGAGAGACAGAGTGGTAGAGAGACATAGAGGTGGAATGGTAGAGAGGTAGTGTGGTAGAGAGACAGATAGGTGGAGTGGTAGAGAGGTCGTGTGGTAGAGAGACAGAGAGGTAGAGTGACAGAGAGGTAGAGAGGTAGTGTGGTAGAGAGACAGAGAGGTAGAGAGGTAGTGTGGTAGAGAGACAGAGAGGTAGTGTGGTAGAGAGACAGAGAGGTGGAGTGACAGAGAGGTAGAGAGGTAGTGTGGTAGAGAGACAGAGAGGTGGAGTGGTAGAGAGGTAGTGTGGTAGAGAGACAGAGAGGTAGAGTGACAGAGAGGTAGAGAGGTAGTGTGGTAGAGAGACAGAGAGGTGGAGTGGTAGAGAGGTAGTGTGGTAGAGAGACAGAGAGGTAGAGTGACAGAGAGGTAGAGAGGTAGTGTGGTAGAGAGACAGAGAGGTGGAGTGGTAGAGAGGTAGTGTGGTAGAGAGACAGAGAGGTAGAGTGACAGAGAGGTAGAGAGGTAGTGTGGTAGAGAGGTAGTGTGGTAGAGAGACAGAGAGGTGGAGTGACAGAGAAGTAGAAAGACAGAGAGGTGGAGTGACAGAGAAGTAGAAAGACAGAGAGGTGGAGTGACAGAGAAGTAGAAAGACAGAGAGATGGAGTGGTAGAGAGGTAGTGTGGTAGAGAGACAGAGAGGTAGAGTGACAGAGAGGTAGAGAGGTAGTGTGGTAGAGAGACAGAGAGGTGGAGTGGTAGAGAGGTAGTGTGGTAGAGAGACAGAGAGGTAGAGTGACAGAGAGGTAGAGAGGTAGTGTGGTAGAGAGGTAGTGTGGTAGAGAGACAGAGAGGTGGAGTGACAGAGAAGTAGAAAGACAGAGAGGTGGAGTGACAGAGAGGTAGAGAGACAGAGAGGTAGAGAGACAGAGAGGTAGTGTGGTAGATAGAAAGAGAGGTAGAAAGACAGAGAGGTACAGAGACAGAGGTAGTGTGGTAGAGAGACAGAGAGGTAGAGAGGTAGTGTGGTAGAGAGACAGAGAGACAGAGAGGTATAGAGACAGAGAGGTAGAGAGACAGAGAGGTGTAGAGACAGAGAGGTGGAGAGAGAGAGGTGGAGTAACAGAGAGAGAGTGGTAGAGAGACAGAGAGGTGGAGTCACAGAGGTAGAGAGGTGGAGTAACAGAGAGAGAGAGTGGTAGAGAGACAGAGTGGTAGAGAGACAGAGAGGTAGAGAGACAGAGAGGTGGAGAGACAGAGAGGTAGAAAGACAGAGAGGTTGAGAGACAGAGGTAGAGAGACAGAGAGGTAGAGAGACAGAGAGGTAGAGAGACAGAGAGGTAGAAAGACAGAGAGGTAGAGAGACAGAGAGGTAGAGAGACAGAGAGGTAGAGAGACAGAGAGGTAGAGAGACAGAGAGGTAGAAAGACAGAGAGGTAGAGAGAGAGACAGAGAGGTAGAGAGACAGAGAGGTAGAGAGACAGAGAGGTAGAGAGACAGAGAGGTAGAGAGACAGAGAGGTAGAGAGACAGAGAGGTAGAGAGATAGAGAGGTAGAGAGACAGAGAGGTAGAGAGACAGAGAGGTAGAGAGACAGAGAGGTAGAGAGACAGAGAGGTAGAGAGACAGAGAGGTAGAGAGACAGAGAGGTAGAGAGACAGAGAGACAGAGAGGTAGTGTGGTAGAGAGACAGAGAGGTAGAGAGACAGAGAGGTAGAGAGACAGAGAGGTAGTGTGGTAGAGAGACAGAGAGGTAGAGAGACAGAGAGGTAGAGAGACAGAGAGGTAGAGAGACAGAGAGGTAGTGTGGTAGAGAGACAGAGAGGTAGAGAGACAGAGAGGTAGTGTGGTAGAGAGACAGAGAGGTAGAGAGACAGAGAGGTGGAGAGGTGGAGTGACTGAGTGGTAGAGAGACAGGGGTAGAGAGACAGAGTGGTAGAGACAGAGAGGTGGAGTGACAGAGAGGTGGAGAGACAAGAGAGGTAGAGAGACAAGAGAGGTAGAGAGACAAGAGAGGTAGAGAGACAGCATGGTAGAGAGACAGCGAGGTACAGAGACAGAGAGGTAGAGAGACAGCGAGGTACAGAGACAGAGAGGTAGAGAGACAGCGAGGTACAGAGACAGAGAGGTAGAGAGACAGCGAGGTACAGAGACAGAGAGGTAGAGAGACAGCGAGGTACAGAGACAGAGAGGTAGAGAGACAGCGAGGTACAGAGACAATGGTACAGAGACAGGGTGTTAGAGACGTTGAGGTAGAAAGATAGTACATAGCCATATTTGTGAGATCCAGGAGCAGACTGAGGGCTGTGAGATCCAGGAGCAGACTGAGGGCTGTGAGATCCAGGAGCAGACTGAGGGCTGTGAGATCCAGGAGCAGACTGAGGGCTGTGAGATCCAGGAGCAGACTGAGGGCTGTGAGATCCAGGAGCAGACTGAGGGCTGTGAGATCCAGGAGCAGACTGAGGGCTGTGAGATCCAGGAGCAAACTGAGGGCCGTGAGATCCAGGAGCAGACTGAGGGCCGTGAGATCCAGGAGCAGACTGAGGGCCGTGAGATCCAGGAGCAGACTGAGGGCTGTGAGATCCAGGAGCAGACTGAGGGCCGTGAGATCCAGGAGCAGACTGAGGGCCGTGAGATCCAGGAGCAGACTGAGGGCCGTGAGATCCAGGAGCAGACTGAGGGCTGTGAGATCCAGAAGCAGACTGAGGGCTGTGAGATCCAAGAGCAGACTGAGGGCTGTGAGATCCAGGAGCAGACTGAGGGCTGTGAGATCCAGGAGCAAACTGAGGGCCGTGAGATCCAGGAGCAGACTGAGGGCCGTGAGATCCAGGAGCAGACTGAGGGCCGTGAGATCCAGGAGCAGACTGAGGGCTGTGAGATCCAGGAGCAGACTGAGGGCCGTGAGATCCAGGAGCAGACTGAGGGCCGTGAGATCCAGGAGCAGACTGAGGGCCGTGAGATCCAGGAGCAGACTGAGGGCTGTGAGATCCAGAAGCAGACTGAGGGCTGTGAGATCCAAGAGCAGACTGAGGGCTGTGAGATCCAGGAGCAGACTGAGGGCTGTGAGATCCAGGAGCAGACTGAGGGTTGTGAGATCCAGGGGCAGACTGAGGGCTGTGAGATGTGAGATGGGCCGTGCCCCATAAACAAAGAGCTGACAGCTCACCCATCACACAGACAGGCCTGCCTTCTGCTGCCCAGATAAAGCAGGGCGCACGCTCCTGTATCAATACCATCCATCATCCCTCATCCACCCGCAGTCCCAGCTAACCACCTCCCTATCCGCTCCTACCCCTTCCCATCTATACAACCGCCATCCCATCAGACCCTAATCTCTCCCTACACCTGCCATCCCATCAGACCCTAGTCTCTCCCCACACCTGCCCATCTATACACCTGCCATCTCATCAGACCCTAATCTCTCCCTACACCTGCCATCCCATCAGACCCTAGTCCCTCCCCACACCTGCCCATCTATACACCTGCCATCCCATCAGACCCTACTCTCTCCCTACACCTGCCATCCCATCAGACCCTAGTCTCTCCCTCCACCCGCCATCCCATCAGACCCTAGTCTCTCCCTACACCTGTAATCCCATCAGACCCTAGTCTCTCCCTACACCTGTAATCCCATCAGACCCTAGTCTCTCCCTACACCTGCCCATCTATACACCTGCCATCCCATCAGACCCTACTCTCTCCCTACACCTGCCATCCCATCAGACCCTAGTCTCTCCCTACACCTGTCCATCTATACACCTGCCATCCCATCAGACCCTAGTCTCTCCCTACACCTGTCCATCTATACACCTGCCATCCCATCAGACCCTAGTCTCTCCCTACACCTGCCCATCTATACACCTGCCATCCCATCAGACCCTAGTCTCTCCCTACACCTGCCCATCTATACACCTGCCATCCCATCAGACCCTACTCTCTCCCTACACCTGCCATCCCATCAGACCCTAGTCTCTCCCTACACCTGTCCATCTATACACCTGCCATCCCATCAGACCCTAGTCTCTCCCTACACCTGCCCATCTATACACCTGCCATCCCATCAGACCCTACTCTCTCCCTACACCTGCCATCCCATCAGACCCTAGTCTCTCCCTACACCTGCCATCCCATCAGACCCTAGTCTCTCCCTACACCTGCCCATCTATACACCTGCCATCCCATCAGACCCTACTCTCTCCCTACACCTGTCCATCTATACACCTGCCATCCCATCAGACCCTACTCTCTCCCTACACCTGCCATCCCATCAGACCCTACTCTCTCCCTACACCTGCCCATCTATACACCTGCCATCCCATCAGACCCTACTCTCTCCCTACACCTGTCCATCTATACACCTGCCATCCCATCAGACCCTACTCTCTCCCTACACCTGCCATCCCATCAGACCCTAGTCTCTCCCTACACCTGTCCATCTATACATACACCTGCCATCCCATCAGACCCTACTCTCTCCCTACACCTGCCATCCCATCAGACCCTTGTCTCTCCCTACACCTGTCCATCTATACACCTGCCATCCCATCAGACCCTAGTCTCTCCCTACACCTGCCCATCTATACACCTGCCATCCCATCAGACCCTACTCTCTCCCTACACCTGCCATCCCATCAGACCCTTGTCTCTCCCTACACCTGTCCATCTATACACCTGCCATCCCATCAGACCCTAGTCTCTCCCTACACCTGCCCATCTATACACCTGCCATCCCATCAGACCCTACTCTCTCCCTACACCTGCCATCCCATCAGACCCTACTCTCTCCCTACACCTGTCCATCTATACACCTGCCATCCCATCAGACCCTAGTCTCTCCCTACACCTGCCCATCTATACACCTGCCATCCCATCAGACCCTAGTCTCTCCCTACACCTGCCCATCTATACACCTGCCATCCCATCAGACCCTAGTCTCTCCTTACACCTGTCATCCCATCAGATCCTAGTCTCTCCCTATACCTGCCATCCCCTCAGACCCTAGTCTCTCCCTACACCTGCCATCCCATCAGACCCTAGTCTCTCCCTCCACCCGCCATCCCATCAGACCCTAGTCTCTCCCTACACCTGCCCATCTATACACCTCCCATCCCATCAGACCCTAGTCTCTCCCTACACCTGTCATCCCATCAGACCCTAGTCTCTCCCTACACCTGCCCATCTATACACCTCCCATCCCATCAGACCCTAGTCTCTCCCTACACCTGTCATCCCATCAGACCCTAGTCTCTCCCTACACCTGTCATCCCATCAGACCCTAGTCTCTCCCTACACCTCCCATCCCATCAGACCCTAGTCTCTCCCTACACCTGTCATCCCATCAGACCCTAGTCTCTCCCTACACCTGCCCATCTATACACCTGCCATCCCATCAGACCCTACTCTCTCCCTACACCTGCCATCCCATCAGACCCTAGTCTCTCCCTACACCTGTCCATCTATACACCTGCCATCCCATCAGACCCTCCTCTCTCCCTACACCTGCCATCCCATCAGACCCTAGTCTCTCCCTACACCTGTCCATCTATACACCTGCCATCCCATCAGACCCTAGTCTCTCCCTCCACCCGCCATCCCATCAGACGCTAGTCTCTCCCTACACCTGTCATCCCATCAGACCCTAGTCTCTCCCTACACCTGCCATCCCATCAGACCCTAGTCTCTCCCTCCACCCGCCATCCCATCAGACCCTAGTCTCTCCCTACACCTGTCATCCCATCAGACCCTAGTCTCTCCCTACACCTGTCATCCCATCAGACCCTAGTCTCTCCCTACACCTGCCATCCCATCAGACCCTAGTCTCTCCCTACACCTGCCCATCTCCACCTGTACACCTGTCTTCCCATGAGCCCTTACAGGTACACTAGTAGTCGTCAGCCCTAGTTGTGGAGTGTTATGTTAAATCATTCCAGGTGTCTACCATTTTCTGTGTCTTACCACTGGCATTTGGAGACGCAACTAAGATACTGTATGGTATAGTTTTTATGATAGTTTCTATCTACAGTACATTTAGAGATTAAACTAAGATACTGTATGGTATAGTTTTTTATGATAGTTTCTATCTACAGTACATTTAGAGATGAAACTAAGATACTGTATGTTATAGTTTTTATGATAGTTTCTATCTACAGTACATTTAGAGATGAAACTAAGATACTGTATGGTATAGTTTTTATGATAGTTTCTATCTACAGTACATTTAGAGATGCAACTAAGATACTGTATGTTATAGTTTTTTATGATAGTTTCTATCTACAGTACATTTAGAGATGAAACTAAGATACTGTATGGTATAGTTTTTATGATAGTTTCTATCTACAGTACATTTAGAGATGCAACTAAGATACTGTATGGTATAGTTTTTTATGATAGTTTCTATCTACAGTACATTTAGAGATGCAACTAAGATACTGTATGGTATAGTTTTTATGATAGTTTCTATCTCCAGTACATTTAGATTGTTAAAGCAGTTGTCGGAGAGGTTTACCTCTTAAAGAACTGTGCCAAATGATTTCTGGAACTTGGATTGCCCCATTTTAAACAGTGATTCAGGGAAATGTAGCTCCTCAAATGGCCATTCAAGGCCCCCATTATTCCCTCATCACTTGTGTTTTTGTTTCCATATCTCTCACCTTCCTCACTCCTTTTTGTTGCTCATGGGGAATAATATTATGCAAATGAAGACTGGCACCCTGAAATAAAATCTATGTTGAAACACACCCATCCTCACTGCCCCCTAAATATGTGCACATACACACATTCACTCTCTTTGAACCATTTTGTTTGTCCTGTCTGTCTCTCACACACACTCTCACAATGGTCTCAACCTCATCACACCTCTCCCGCTAAGTCTGCTCCACTTGAGTCAAACTGGACAGCCATGGAGACAGGAAGACACAGAAGGAGTGATGAAAGCTCCAGAATAATCATCAGCCATATGGGCCAATAGTATTGTGCCTTATCTGGCTTTTGGGAGGAGGAAAAGGGAGAAAGGAAAATTCACAAATCTGTGTGGAAAGAGACACACACACTTTCATGCACTTTATTCAAGCTGCCGCTTCCACTCCATCCTTGCCACACGTGCATGTGTGTACACACACCTTTCTATTGGTCCTCTCTCTCGCTTTCTCTCTGGAATGGAGCATCCCCGTGTTCTGTTAGGCAGAGGTTATGGAGGTTTCAGTGGGCCTCCAATCACAGCTCTGACAGTAGAGGAAAAGTGTCTTGCGGTGTTGAGTGAGGCTTGACATGCGTATTTGTGCTTTCCTGCACTGATTCAGTATGCTCCAGGGAGCTCTCCTTCACTGCTGGATAACATGGAGAAATACTGAACTGTGGAGTGTGGATATACTCTATCTACATAGTGAGGCAGGGGAAGGAGGGATGATCAGTGAGAGGTGTGGCAGGGTGATGCAAATGAAACGGTGTAAACTGTAATATTCTTTCTAATGGAGGGGAGCTCCACCACTCCAACGACATTGAGCAGAGCAGAGCAGAGGGCGACCAGGGGGCTGAAATAGAGGATGAATTAAAGAGAATAAAAGGAGAGAAATGGGAAAAGGATATCACTGTAGCGGGTAATGAGTAGAGCAGTGACATCAAAGCGTCTCTCAGTGAGGGGACCACAGGGTATAGATTCTCACACTGCTACAAATCAGAGTGAAGAGACCAGAAGAGCACTATGTAATGATTGTCCCTTTCCTTCCTTCCTGTGGTAGTTTGGGAAGTGATGGGAGTGGGATACTCTAACTGTGGGAACCCCCTGGTGACCTCACCATGACCTCTCTTCACCCCTGAGTTTGGCCTAATGGGCGCAGACAGCCCAGATATAACACTGTTTCTCTGTGTGTCCACTGCAGGTCCATGCAGACACAGGTTTTACACAGGGTTTTGAGGCTCCCTGGGTTATTACGTCATGAACCATGGTGGGTCATCAAAACGGTTGTCGGAGGAAAGCCAAGGTCCGGTGGGAGCCCGGGATGGCAGGTGAGGTTAGAGGAATCTGGGACAAACAACCGGTTATCCGGCCACATGAACGGAGCCTTGGTTGAGATGAGTGCAGAGAGGGGGATGCCAGGGTACTGTAGCCCTGGATGAAGTGGCGGTAGAAATGAGCAAACCCCAGGAAGCGTTGACGCTGCACTATGGAGGTAGGTTGGGGCCAGTTTGTACTATCACGACTCAGGATATGACCCAGACACAGAAGGCGGTCTGCATCTGGGTCACATCCTGAGTCGTGATAGTACAAACTGGCCCCAACCTACCTCCATAGTGCAGCGTCAACGCAGAATATTTAAAATAACAAAGGGGCAGGCAAAGGGCAGGCAGAGGTTCGTACTCCAAGACAGAGTCAAAAAGGTAGAGAACGGCAGGCAGGCTCAGGGCAGGCAGAGGTTCGTAATCCAAGACAGAGTCAAAAAGGTAGAGAACGGCAGGCAGGCTCAGGGCAGGCAGAGGTTCGTAATCCAAGACAGAGTCAAAAAGGTAGAGAACGGCAGGCAGGCTCAGGGCAGGCAGAGGTTCGTAATCCAAGACAGAGTCAAAAGGTAGAGAACGGCAGGCAGGCTCAGGGCAGGCAGAGGTTCGTAATCCAAGACAGAGTCAAAAGGTAGAGAACGGCAGGCAGGCTCAGGGCAGGCAGAGGTTCGTAATCCAAGACAGAGTCAAAAGGTAGAGAACGGCAGGCAGGCTCAGGGCAGGCAGAGGTTCGTAATCCAAGACAGAGTCAAAAGGTAGAGAACGGCAGGCAGGCTCAGGGCAGGCAGAGGTTCGTAATCCAAGACAGAGTCAAAAGGTAGAGAACGGCAGGCAGGCTCAGGGCAGGCAGAGGTTCGTAATCCAAGACAGAGTCAAAAAGGTAGAGAACGGCAGGCAGGCTCAGGGCAGGCAGAGGTTCGTAATCCAAGACAGAGTCAAAAAGGTAGAGAACGGCAGGCAGGCTCAGGGCAGGCAGAGGTTCGTAATCCAAGACAGAGTCAAAAAGGTAGAGAACGGCAGGCAGGCTCAGGGCAGGCAGAGGTTCGTAATCCAAGACAGAGTCAAAAAGGTAGAGAACGGCAGGCAGGCTCAGGGCAGGCAGAGGTTCGTAATCCAAGACAGAGTCAAAAAGGTAGAGAACGGCAGGCAGGCTCAGGGCAGGCAGAGGTTCGTAATCCAAGACAGAGTCAAAAGGTAGAGAACGGCAGGCAGGCTCAGGGCAGGCAGAGGTTCGTAATCCAAGACAGAGTCAAAAGGTAGAGAACGGCAGGCAGGCTCAGGGCAGGCAGAGGTTCGTAATCCAAGACAGAGTCAAAAAGGTAGAGAACGGCAGGCAGGCTCAGGGCAGGCAGAGGTTCGTAATCCAAGACAGAGTCAAAAAGGTAGAGAACGGCAGGCAGGCTCAGGGCAGGCAGAGGTTCGTAATCCAAGACAGAGTCAAAAAGGTAGAGAACGGCAGGCAGGCTCAGGGCAGGCAGAGGTTCGTAATCCAAGACAGAGTCAAAAAGGTAGAGAACGGCAGGCAGGCTCAGGGCAGGCAGAGGTTCGTAATGCAAGACAGAGTCAAAAAGGAAGAGAACGGCAGGCAGGCTCAGGGCAGGCAGAGGTTCGTAATCCAAGACAGAGTCAAAAAGGTAGAGAACGGCAGGCAGGCTCAGGGCAGGCAGAGGTAAGACCTAACAGACAAAACAGGATGAACTGGCAACAGACAAACAGAGAACGCAGGTATAAATACACAGGGGATAATGGGGAAAAGCACAAAACGGGTGAAACAGATCAGGGTGTGACAGTAACTGTTTTAAAGTCACAATTGGCCTCATGGTGAAATCCCTAAGTGGTTTCCTTCCTCTCTGGATTAGGAAGAACAACTGTGTATTTGTAGTGAATGGGTGTATTGATACACCATCCAAGGTGTAATTAATAACTTCACCAGGCTCAAAAGGATACTCAATGTCTACTTTTACATTTTTTGACCCATCTACCAATAATTCCCCTTATTTGTGTGGCATTGGAAAACCTATCTGGTCTTTGTGGCTTCCAGTTGAAGCTCGCATCCGCTACAAGACCATGGTGCTCGCCCTACGGAGCTGTGAGGGGAACGGCACCTCAGTACCTCCAGGCTCTGATCAGGCCCTACACCCAAACAAGGGCACTGCGTTCATCCACCTCTGGCCTGCTCGCCTCCCTACCACTGAGGAAGTACAGTTCCCGCTCAGCCCAGTCAAAACTGTTCGCTGCTCTGGCCCCCAATGGTGGAACAAACTCCCTCACGACGCCAGGACAGCGGAGTCAATCACCACCTTCCGGAGACACCTGAAACCCCACCTCTTCAAGGAATACCTAGGATAGGGTAAGTAAGGGTAGGTAATCCTTCTCCCCCCCAACAAGATTTAGATGCAAGTGGCTGTTCCACTGGTTGTCATAAGGTGTATGCACCAATTTGTAAGTCGCTCTGGATAAGAGCGTCTGCTAAATGACTTAAATGTAATGTAAATGTAGTCTGTGAAATGCACTGCTCGACTGAAGGAACCTACAGATGATTGTATGTGTGGGGTACAGAGAGGAAGTAGTCGTTAAAAAAATAAGGTAAAACACTATTATTGCACACAGAATGGGTTTGAATACTTATTGACTCAAGACATTTTATCTTTTCATTTCACAAAATATCTTAAAAAAACATAATTGACATTATGGGTTATTGTGTCTCAATGTGTCTCAATGTAATCAAGGAACAAAATTATTGTTATTTTGAAATAGAAATATAGCCTCTTACAAGGCACGCCTCAAAACATGCTAAGGAGCCAGAAAGAACTATACCATGCACCCACTAGTGGTCAAAAGGTGTTTGGCGCTCCGAAGATATGGTACGACAGCACTTTATTCTGTGGGGTGGAGTTACAGTACCATTCGAAATACAGGAATTCCTTCCCTGACCACAACATTTTCCCCACAATGCCCTAGAATTTACACTACGCTGTAGGAAAACGTTTCAGAATATTTTACTGTCAGAATATTTGACATAATACCCCAAATGACTGTATCATTTACAGTTTTCCATTACAGTGTGGTATACATATTGACAACGGTGGGAAAGTATCGAAATGTCATGCTTGAGTAAAAGTAAACATACCTTAATAGAAAATGAATCAAGTAAAAGTAAGCCACCCAGTAAAATACAACTTGAGTAAAACTGCATGTATTTGGTTTTCACATTCCTTATATTAAGCAAACCAGATGTTCTTGTGTTTTATCATGTATTTACGGATAGCGAGGGGCACACTCCAACACTTAGACACTCATTTGCAAACAAAACATTTGTGTTTAGTGAGTCTGCCAGATCAGAGGCAGTAGGAATGATCAAGGATGTTCTCTTGAAAAGTGTGTGAATTGGACTATTTTCCTGTCCTGTTAAGCACAAAAAGTACTTTTGGGTGTTAGGGAAAATGTATGGAGTAAAAAGTATACTCTTCACTTTAAGAATGTAATGGAGTAAAAGCAAAAGTTGGCAAAAACATATATAGTAAAGTAAACTAAAGATACCTCCAGTAGTACTTTAATGTATTTATAATTAAGTACTTTATACCACTGCATATTGACATTGTCTAGAATATTGAGTAATGGAGAAAAAAACGTCCTTGCTGTCTGATAAATCAAAAACACTTCTCACCAAATCAACCCTTTATGATTTTAATCGTTGGCCGATCAGGAATAGGTATCCCTCACATGAACTACTAGTGACGAGTGTTGGGGGTTGGGGGTGTAAAAGTCTCTGAGTTCGGGTTGCATGTTAAACAAACAGAGGGCCTTTTGAATGGTGAGCACCAGAGGTTTGAGTAAGTTAAGTAAATTAGTGTAAGTTTGCAGAAGTAACTTAATTTTGAGGGAAAACAAATGCCGGAATTTTAATTGGGCACAATAGTCTGTGGTGGGACTGAGGGAAATGAGACAAGACCGATGGAAAGACTAATGGCGTGTGTAGGCTGCTGCCATGCTATTATCACTCATCTACTTCTAGGAAGATGGAAGAGAGGACTAGATAAAGGAGGGAAGAATAGAGAGACAGGGAAGTCGAGGAGGAGGGTACAGGAGAGAGCATAGGAGGATGGAGTGAATTGGAGGGATATAGGTTAAGAGAGCCAGGGACAGGGAGAGAGAGGTACATTATCTTTTTCATTTGTTTGCTTGGAAATAACTGCCTTTCTAAATATCCTTTGAATTTTAACACAACTGGATTCTCAAAATCAGACAAGGAAAAAGAGAGTAATGAACCATATCATGATCATTTATTTGCACAGTTGATTTGACTAACTTTCATTTATACGACCAAGTACATTCTCATACTTTGTAGAGCATGGACTACAATGTGATGCTGTGTGAGAGCATGTGTGTGTTTGTGTCTTTGTGTATGCATGTGCTTGTGTCTATACAGTGTCTTCAGAAAGAATAAACACCCCTTGACTTTTTCCACATTTTGTTGTGTTGCAGCCTGAATTTAAAATGGATTCAAAATATATTTTTGGTCACTGGCCTACACACAATAACCCACGATGTCAAAGTGGAATTAAAAAGTGTGGACACACCTACTCATTCAAGGCTTTTTCTTTATTTTTACTACATTTAGAAGACATCAAAACTATGAAATAACACATGTCATCATGTAGTAACCAAAAAAGTGTTAAACTAATCAAAATATATTTGAGATTTTTCAAAGTAGCCACTTTTAACTTTGATGATAGCTTTGCACACTCTTGGCATTCTCTCAACCAGCTTCACCTGGAATGCTTTTCCAACAGTCTTGAAGGAGTTCCCACATATGCTGAGCACTTGTTGGCAGCTTTTCCTCCACTCTGCAGTTCAGCTCATCCCAAACCATCTCAATTGGGTTGAAGTTGGGTGATTGTGGAGGCCAGGTCATATGATGCAGCACTCCATCACTCTTCTTCTGTTTGGTCATTTTTTATTTATTTGTTTTATTTTATTGAACCTTTATTTAACTAGGCAAGTCAGTTAAGAACAAATTCTTATTGACAATGATGGCCTATGGGACTCCCAATCAAGACCGGTTGTGATACAGCCTGGATTCGAACCAGAGTGTCTGTAGTGACGCCTCTAGCACTGAGATGCAGTGCCTTAGACTGCTGTGCCACTCGGGAGCCCGACAGGTCATTGTCCTGTTGAAAAACCAATGATAGTTGGGGTATCACTGCTGGGATGGGGTATCACTGCAGAATGCTGTGGTAGCCATGCTGGTTACGTGTGCCTTGAATTCTAAATAAATCACTGATAGTGTCACCAGCAAGCACCCCCACACCATCACACCTCCTCCTCCTCCATGCTTCACGGTGGGAACCACATATGCGGACATCATCCGTTCACCTACTCTGCGACTCACAAAGACACGGCAGTTGGAACCAAAAATCTCAAATTTGGACTCATCAGACCAAAGGACAGATTTCCACCTGTCTAATGTCCATTGCTTGTGTTTCTTGGCCCAAATAAGTATCTTCTTCTTATTGGTGTCCTTTAGTAGTGGTTTCTTTGCAGCAATTAGACCATGAAGGCCTGATTCATGCAGTCTCCTCTGAATACTTGATGTTGAGATGTGTCTGTTACTTGAGCTCTGTGAATCATTTATTTGGGCTGCAATTTCTGAGGCTGGTAACTGTAATGAACTTATCCTCTGCGGCAGAAGTAACTCTGAGTGTTCCTTTCCTGTGGCGGTTCTTATGAGAGCCAATTACATCATAGCGCTTGATGGTTTTTGCAACTGCACTTGAAGAAACATTCAAAGTTCTTGAAATGTTCTACATTGACTGACCTTCATGTCTTAAAGTAATGATGGGACTGTTGTTTCTCTTTGCTTATTTGATCTGTTCTTGCCATAATATGGACTTGGTCCTTTACCAAATAGGTCTGTCTATCTTCTGTATACGAACCCTACCTTGTCACAACACAACGGATTGGCTCAAACTCGTTAAGAAGGAATACATTTCCACAAATGAACTTTTAACAAGGCACACCTGTTAATTGAAATGCATTCCAGGTGAATTTCCCATGAAGCTGGTTGAGAGAATACCAGGAGTGTGCAAAGCTGTCATCAATGCAAAGGATGGCTACTTCGAAGAATCTCAAATATAAAATAGATTTTGATTTGTTTAACACTTTTTTTGTTACTACATGATTCCATATGTGCTATTTCATAGTTTTGATGTCTTCACTATTATTCTACAATAAAGAAAAACCCTTGAATGAGTAGGTGTGTCCAAACGTTTGACTGGTGCTGTATGTTTTTAGAAATGTTTACAAATGAATAGCAAGCATTTTTTTAAATGTCTTGAGTCAACAAGTATTCAACTCCTTTGTCAAGGCAAAAGCCTAAATTGTTCAGGAGTAAAAATAAGTTGCATAATAAGTTGCATGCACTCACTGTCTAATAATAGTGTTAAACTTGATTTATTAACGACTACCTCATCTCTGTACCCCACATATATAATTACACTATATATACAAAAGTATGTGGACACCCATTTAAATTAGTGGATCTACTTTAGCCATACCCATTACTGACAGGTGTATAAAATTGAGCACATAGCCATGCAATCTAAGTAGACGAACATTGGCAGTAGAATGGCCTTACTGAAGAGCTCAGTGACTTTCAATGTGCCACTTTCATAGGATGCCACCTTTCCAACAAGTCATTTGGTTAAATTTCTTCCCTATTAGAGCTGCCACAGTCTACTGTAAATGCTGTTATTGTGAAGTGAAAACGTTTATGAGCAACAATGGCTCAGCCATTGAAGTGGTAGCTTACACAAGCTCACAGAATGAGAATGAATAGTCAAGTGCTGAAGCGTGAAGCATGTCAAATTGTCTGCCCTCGATTGCAGTACTTACTATCGAGTTTCAAACTGCCTCTGGAAGCAACATCAGCACAATAACTGTTAGTCGGGAGTTTCATGAAATGTGTTTCCATGGCCGATCAGCCGCACATAAGCCTAAAATCCCCATGCGCAATACCAAGCGTCGGCTGGAGTGCTGTAAAACTTGCCACCATTGGACTCTGGAGCAGTGGAAACACGTTTTCTGGACTAATGAATCACGCTTCACCATCTGGCAGTCTGACGGATGACTCTGGGTTTGGCAGACACCAGGAGAATGCTACCGGCCCGAATGCATCGTGCCAACTGTAAAGTTTGGTGGATGAATAATAGTCTGGGGCTGTTTTTCATGGTTTGGTCTAGGCCCCTTAGTTCCAGTGAGGGGGAAATCTTAACACTACAGCATACAATGACATTCTAGATGATTCTGTGCTTCCCAACTTTGGGGAAGGCCCTTTCCTGTTTCAGCATGACAATGTCTCCGTGCACAAAGCAAGGTCCATACAGAAATGGTTTGTTGAGATTGATGTGGAAGAACTGGAATGGCCTTCACAGAGCCCTGACCTCAACCCCATTGAACACCTTCGGGATGAATTGGAATGCCGACTGTGAGCCAGGCCTAATCCCCCAACATCAGTGCCTGACCTCACTCATTTAAAAAAATATTATCACACATAATACATGGACAAATGCATAGAATTCTAGGAAATTAGCTTCAAACCAGCAAATAAAAATCTCTGCCCCATGCAAAATGTGTAGAATTGCAGGAAATTAGCTTTAAAACTGCAACACATTCTCTCTGCCAACAAGAGGTGTGTGAACAGTTTGGAGTTGAATGGGTTGAGAGGTGGGGGTTTGTTACTACGCCGATAAATTACATTCTCCATCTGGACCTTTGCCACCTAGGAAATTTGTGATCAGACCTTCTCAAATTGTACTTGAGTACCCCTGATCTAGTGGAAAGCTTTCCCAGAAGAGTGGAAGCTGTTATGGAAGCAAAGGGGGAACCAACTCCATATTCATGCCCTTGACTTTGGAATGAGATGTTCAACGAGTAGGTATCCACATACATTTCAAACAAAGATTCAACCACAAAGACCAGAGAGATTTTCCAATGCCCATTTCAGCATAGTGAAGTTATTCATTACACTTTG